>NW_020173550.1:3875171-3940862 GCF_003031525.2 Neophocaena asiaeorientalis asiaeorientalis
TCCCTCCCCCCTCCTTCCTTCCTTCCTTTCTCTCTCTTTCTTTCTTTCTCTTTCTTTCTTTCCTTCCTTCCTTCTTCCTTTCTTCTCTTTCTTTCTTCTCTCTCTCTCTCCCTCCCTCTCTTATCCCTTCCTTTTCCCCCTCCTTCTTCCTTAAATCATGCACTACACTTGCACTTGCTTTCTGCCTATTTTTCGCTCTCTCTGATTTTCACAGGAGGGAGTGACTAGTAAGATCAGGGATATAAAGCAAGTGCTTAGGGCTCAGTAATTCATTTCCTAACCACTTACTGAATATACTAGGTGCCAAGTGCTTTGCTAGGTGCAGGGCTCAGAGATGTATAGGGTACCCTCCTGGCCTTCAAGAATCTCAGAGTCTGTGGAGACATTTTGTTTAATCATCTGTCACCTGTGGATGGACACTGGGGTTATTAAATGATGTTTTAAATAAAACAGGGGTGGGATGAGAGGCTGGGAGGGTCAAGTGGAATTCAAAACTAGAGAAGTGAAAGGAAGCAAGGATCACAAGTGCATTTTTGGTGGATTTGCCTGCATTAGGGAAGGGGCATACATTCTGCACAGGCTGGCGGCAAGAAAGCCAGCGGTGGAGTTGGGAAGATCTATAAATTCCTAAGGGCCCAGGACCCCGAAGACACTTCCTACTAATTACCCCCAGATTTCTCAGCAT
This sequence comes from Neophocaena asiaeorientalis asiaeorientalis, assembly GCF_003031525.2. Classification (NCBI taxonomy): domain Eukaryota; kingdom Metazoa; phylum Chordata; class Mammalia; order Artiodactyla; family Phocoenidae; genus Neophocaena; species Neophocaena asiaeorientalis. Next base: position 3,875,857 of record NW_020173550.1, read on the forward strand.
AAGTCGGGAGGGAGGCCAGACCTGGCGGAGGTGGGGCAGTTGGTGTGAGAAGGGGGAAGAGAAGAATGGCCTCTCCAGGCTTTGCAGGGGGAGCTGGGGCTGGCAGATTGGAGACCTGGCCGCACCCCACGTGATTTCCTTCCCCACTCCCAGTGGGCTCCCCCTCTCTTCATAGCTTCTTCTTTGTTTTCCTTGCCCTCCGAGCTGTTAAATTTCGGTTGGGAGTAGAATTGAGGAGCTTTAAAGTCAGTGCCATGGAAATCTTGCAACAGAGGGATCTAGAGAACCTCTCCATCTGAGCCAGCCTCCCAGATCGAAGCCCGGCCTCCCAGGAGTGTGGCCCCAGCCTCTGACTTCACGAAGGGCCAGCGGGACCCGTGGCCCACAGCCTGGGCTTGGAGGCAGAGGACAGTCCAGGTCCTGGTGCTGCATGGCCACGGGGCGGGCTGTGGAACCACTCTGATCCTCGGTGTCTTCATCGGCGGGGAGAGATGAGCCTAGGCTGTGTGAACCTCAAGGACAGTGACGCAGGCACACTGTGGGTCACGATAGTGACCGTCCTGAGTGTCTGGACTGTCGGCTGCTCTACGGGACTCCTCTCCTCCCTGCCCGGTCACACCCTCACCTCGTGCACTGGCGTTCCCCCGTCCACTGAATCCTAATCCCCTTCTTTTTATTTTTTAAAGTCTTTATTGAATTCATTACAATATTGCTTCTGTTTTATGTTTTGGTTTTTTGGCTGCAAGACATCTGGGATCTTAGCTCCCCAGCTAGGGATCGAACTCGCACCCCCTGCATTGGAAGGCAAAGTCCCAACCACCGGACCTCCAGGGAAGCCCCCTAATCCCCTTCTAATCCCATCCCGGTGAGAAGATATCAAGCGTCTGCAGCCTGGCCTGCGAGCGCCCCTCCCGTGGGGCGGGGGCGTGGTCTTCTGGGCTCCGCGGGCCAATACCATTTCCTGTGTTATTTGGGCTCACTCACTGGGGTTACTTTGGAAGCATGGCTTTGTGGGGCTTCTGGGAGCCTGGCTGGGAATTAAGCAACCGCTTTACTCTGGTGCACTGAAGCCGCTGCTTCCCAGAGCCAGGGGCCCTCAGCCGGAGAAGATGTGCTGGGAAAGTGGGTGAAATTGAACTTCTTAGGTTCCCAGGGGGACAGAGGAGAGCGTGGAGGCTGTCTTCTCTCCAGAGGTTCTGACGAGGACCGATCTTGGTTGTGAACCAAGTGATGAGGAAAGCGGGGTGCAGGATACACAGAGGTGGGTCCTCTCAGCCCTAAGTCCCCACGCTGGGGACAGGCTGGCCCCTGCGACTGGGAGAGAGAAGGGAGAAGAGGAGAAGCAGGGGAGGAAACAGAACGGAAAGGAGAAGGGAGATGGAGGGGGCGGAGGGGGTCGGTGGAGAGAGAACGCTGCCACATGCACAGGAAATGGCTTATTTTGCTGCAGACGCCCCTGCCTGCCGTAGCTTTCCCTCCTCGAGGTCCGTCTGTCCCATTCTCCTCAAGTGCCCTTTCGGGGGCAGAACCTGCTCTTCTATAGGGTATGAACGTGGAGGTTCCCAAGCTAAGGAGCTGGGGGAGGGGAAGGGGGCCAAGAAAAGGCACCTTTGATCTAAGGGGGTGACCCAGCCTAGACTCCCGTTTCATCCACCAAGGCAGACGTTGGTTGCCCTCCAATTCCTTCCCTGGCCTGCTGTAGGCCAGTCTCTAGGAGCACATCCTCCATCAGTTTATTCACTGTTCACCGCGTGCCGGAAACTTCCAACACAGCAGCTTTCTAAAGACTTGATCCCGTCTTTTGAGGTAGGTGTTACCACTCCCATTTTACAGATGAGTGGTCTGGGGCTCAGAGAGTTTAAGGAGTATGTCTCGGGTCACACAGCTGTTAAGAGGCAAAGCCAGTTCTCAGCTCCACTTCTGCCTGGCTCCAAAGCCATTCCTTATGGTGCTTGACAAAACCCAAATTTTCTTTGATTCTCTCTCCAAAACGTGTCCGGATTCTGTCTACCTTCCTTCACACCCACTGATACATCCAGACCGGACCGTTGTCATCTCTTAACTGGCAATTTGCAATAGCTTCTTAACTGATCACCCTGTTCCTGCTTTTGTCTCTGTCCAACGTGCTCTCCACAGGGCTCTAGAGAAATAGTCTTAAAAGGTAAATTGGCTTAGAACACGCCTACCCATAAAACTCAAGGGCTTCCTAGTGCAGTTGGGCTCAAATCTGGACTTCTTAACGTGGGCTGCAGGATCTGTAAGAGCTGACTCAGCTCTCTCCGAGGGTCTGAAACTCATTACACAGTTTTATTAGTACCACTGTCTTCTTTACTTAGCGTGATCGAGCTACACTGGACATTCAGTTCTTTTCTACCTCAGAGCCTTAGCACATGCCGCTTTTTCAGAATGGAAGATGTTCCCTCCAATCTTCATCTGGCTAATTCTTATTCATTGGTTTGGATTTCAGCTTAAGTGTCACTTCCTCATAGCGAAGAGACCTTTCCTGAACCCCTCAACTGAATGAAACCATCCTTGTGCTTGGAGCTTCTTGGTTGGCAAAGAAGGAAACGGGATGAGTTACAAAGGTCTCATTGTCAGAAGGGAGAGAGAATGCTAGTTCTTCATGGGTGAGAGTTTCCTCTGGCACTGAATTCCTTCCCTAGGAATCATAAGCTAATGTGAATGGCAGACTGTCCTCAACATAAATCATACGGTTAAGCTTGGCCTGGATGGACCACTCTCTGTGGGAAGACCTGCCGGGGGAGGCTTCACAGAGGAGATGGGTAAGACCTCTCCCTTGTGGATGGAAGGATTTGGATTAGCTAGAAGGGAAAACAGCCTGGCCATGGCTTGATGAAGTGTGGGAATGAAAGCACTGAAAGACCAGTGTGTAGTAGGTACCTCGTATATCTTAGCTTGGATTTTTCTAGTCCTTAAAGTTTCCTTAGTAATGCACACCTCTGCTGTGGTATCCACTGTGGCTTTTAGGCCAATCCACAGAGGGGCTAATCCCTGTCTGCCTCCTGTGTTCACTTCCTCTTTATCCACCCAAAGGTTTCACCAACTCTGCCCAGTAGGGCCGGGACTAGGGTGCAGCGGGCGAGGCGCTGAGGGCATTTGGTGGGCGAGCCGAGCTTGAGGACCTGCTCAGGTGGTTCACCCTGGGACACTAACTCCTGTGGGCCAGTGTCTGACCTTAGCCAATCAGGCCATCACCAGTTATGCTGAAAAAAGCAACAGAAACCTTGATTCAAGTGTGTAGGGAGGAAGTGGAGAGTGGCCCTAGAAAGAGGCCAGGAGTTGGACACATTCATCCAAAAGCCCTTTCCAAAAACATCTGACTTAGTTTCTTTACATTGTCAAGAAGACTTTTAAAGCCCAGCTGCCTCTTATTAATCCTGTTTGGGCTGATCGCCTTCCTGCCAACCTAGCTCTTGGGCTGTGCCAGCATAAACGGCTAGGTGGAAGTGAAGGGCACACGGAGTGACGTCAGTGGCTAGGTCTGGGCTTCAGATCTCAGCCCAAGCAGCTGAGAACACAGCACCTTGGTCCTCTTCCAGTGAGAACAGAAAATGCTCTACCCACTGCCCTCGAAGGCCTGCAAGCCTTGGGGGGACCGGAGGATGGACGGGAGAGCATAGGGTGCCCATGCTGGGTGACTTAAGGGGTGGCCTGTAGACTCCAGGGCCATAAATCTTTCTCAGCATGAGGTAGGGAAAGGAGCATGAGTCTGGGGGATCACAGAGCCCTGAGTCTGAATGTAGGCATTTCCTAATTGTATGACCTTGGGCAAGTAAACCAATATCTCTGAACAGCGTTTCCTCAATGGTACGATGTGAATAATGATGCCAGTACCCACCTAAGAGGGTTGTTGTTGGGATTAAAATGGGTTTCTTTATGTGAAGGGTTCAGCACAGACAGGGTCTGGTGCAAAATAGATGCTCAATAAATGCTACCTCTCTTTTTCCCTCTCCCCTCCCCCCCTCCCTCCCTTCCTTCCTTCCTCCCTCCTCTCTTCCCCTCTCCCCCTTCCCCTCCCACCAGAGTGGGAGTTAGGTGAATTAGGCAGGATGAAATCAACAAGGAACACAAACCTTGAAAGGCTTAGGAGTCAGAGGCATCAGAATCTCAGTACCTCTGAAAACTGAGAGACTAGGAAGGGGCAAAACACAGAAGGGCTGGCGGAAGGTTTGCACAAAGAACACGTAGGTACTCATATTCACTCTCTCTTCAGGCATCCAGGCAAGTGCCCCTCTACCTGCTTCTCCCCACCACACACTCCCCCCAAGGTTGTAGACTTAGCCTGGCATTCATGTAATGTGCTAAAAACAGGTACTAAGGGAAACTCTGCACCCCGAAGTGCAAAGGGAATATACGTGGGCTATTTAGATAAGTGAGATTCCCTTAGCCCCTTCTGCTGCGGAGCACACTCAGTGCAGGAGGCCAGGTGAGGAGAGTGGAGATTGTATTCTGGGAAAACTGTCCAGCTCCAGACAAAGACCTGACGGAATAGATGGATCCTCCCTGGAGCTCTGGTGAAGCTCATCAGGCAATTATCCCTGCCTATGCATGAGAAACCTCTAATAAATGCTTTGTTCCTCACCATTAAGTATGAAAAGAGGAAGTCAAGAATCACCAAAATTTGAGGCAAGCCCAGAAGGTCAAACATTTGACCATTAGGAGCTCAAGAGGGAGAAAAAAAGAAAAAAGAAAAAAAAATAGAGGGGTTAACTATCAAAGAAATGGGAACAAAATCTTCAAAGCATCTAAAGTCCTGGATTTCCAGTCCAGAAAAGCTTAGTGAATGCTTAGCCTAATGGATGAAAAAAAGAGGCCTCATGCAAGGCACGTGATTGTGAAATATTAGGACCCTACCAGAGAGGAGGAAAGCAGATTGTATGCAAAGGACCAGAAATTAGATAAGATTTTCAACCTTTTGGATATGGTGTAGCAGTGCCTTCCACATCCTGAGGGAAGAATGATTTCCCACATAGTCCTAGTCCTAAAAAAATGACCAGTCAGGAGTGAAGGCAGGTCTCGGGCTTCCCTGGTGGCTCAGTGGTTAATAATCCGTCTGCCAGTGCAGGGGACACGGGTTCGAGCCCTGGTCTGGGAAGATCCCACATGCCACGGAGCAACTAAGCCCGTGCGTCACAACTACTGAGCCTGCGCTCTAGGGCCCGCGAGCCACAACTACTGAAGCCTGCACACCTAGAGCCCGTGCTCCGCAGCAAGAGAAGCCACCACAGTGAGAAGTCTGCACACCACAGCAAAAGAGTAGTCCCCGCTCAACTAGAGAAAAGCCCGTGCGCAGCAACGAAGACCCAACGCAGCACCCCCCCCAAAAAAAAGAAAAACAAAGAGTGAAGGCAGGTCTCAAAAAACGTGCCTTCCTTGCACCCTTTTTTCAGAAAGCTACTGTAGGATGTGCTCCACCAAATGAGGATGAAAACCAAGAAATAGCAAGACTTGGAATCTAGGAATCACAGACAATAAAACCGATGGAAGTACAGGAAATTAGTAAGATGATGGAAAGGGAAGCTCAAGACAACAGAGAGGAGCAGCCTAGTGAGAAATCCTTCCATATGAAAGGGATGATGGACTGTTGTGTGAGAGAAAGATAACAAGTGGTAGATTTCCTGGTTTCACTGTATTGAGAGTTTTACTGTTGTTTTGGAAGGTGTGGGCTGAATTAGAGATAGATACTAGAAAGACAGATTGAAAACAAAAGCAATTATGCAAAACAAAATGTGTACAAGGGAAAGACATTATCATAGTATACTAAATGTATAAAAATATATAGATATGTTAATATAATTGTTGAATAATAATTTCACCACTAAGCATAATGTAACTATATGGGGAGGATAGAGGGAGGGAAAAGGGATGTTTGTATGCCTGGTGGGGCATGGTGAGGGGTTGGTAAAGAGAACAGGATCTTTATCTTCCGTAGTAGGAAGAGAAAAGATAATGTCAAACTATAAACAGTTAAAATAGAGTATACTATGGGCTACGGGCTATTTAGAAAAATGAGGATTATAGAAAAATATTTTAAAAATTATTAAGACATAGCACTGTTGGACTTCAAAAAAACTATGCTTGTGCATTACTTTAAGATAAAAGGAATGGGAAGTGAGGAGTGTTTATTTTACAGTTGGGTTGTGAAGACCATCAACCAAAAGTGGGATTTTGAGTCATAGTGACTTTTTTAAGGATAGGAGAGGCTCAGGTGCATTTATGAGCTACAGTCTGAGGGGGATGATAGAGAGAGATGGAAGATCCAGAAAAAAAGAGAGAGAATTCATGTTGCAGGATAAGATCTAAAGCAGAGGTAGGTGGATGAATTAATCTCAGAAAAGTGTCCAGAGAAGGAAGGGTAGGTCTAGACACAGATGCATTTGGGATGCTGAGAGAGCTCTCACCTGAGGGCACCTATTTTCTTTGTGAAATAAGAGAAAAGATGTGTAGTTAGAGTGAAGACATTGTTAGGGAGACAGTTTAAGGAGAGTGTTAAAGTTGGAATCATTACTGTAGTGACTAGGGACAGAGAGCTGACCTGGGCAGGGAACAGGGTATCTGAGCAGACCTGAGAATGGAAACTATGCCTTTGGAATGGCAAACCTTCCCAGCTGTGCATTTTCTCTAGTCACCTCTGCAATCCTGGGGAGCATGCGTGTTGGGATATTGGGGATTTGCTAGATGAGCATAGCCCCAGGACCAAACCGAGGAGATGCAGGTGATGGAGAGAAATAATTGACGGTCTGTCGTGTAGGGTCTGGTCTAGAGAAGGGAGGAGATGAAGCAGAGAAGCGTGAACAGACTGGGAGAAAAGGCTGCAGGGGTTTGGTGCGCTCTGTGAAGATGGGGAGTAAAGTGGGAAAAAAAGAGAGCGAGGGAGCTGAAGGACAGGGTGTTGTCACTGGAAGTGGGCCCTAGAGTCTAAGAGGCTAAGATTTTGGCAGTGGGGCAGTTCTAGCGTGGACAGTTGACCTGAAGATGATGAAGCCAGGGTGCCCAGGATGAGGGCAATGCCTGCGGTGAGGAGAAGCTAGTGAGACCGTTGCCAAAGTCTGACGACTGAAGGTAGAATTACGAGGAGGTCAGACATGAGTGCTGTGAGGCCAGGCAGAGAGTGGCAGAGCCAGATAGCTAGAGGGCCAAAAGGGGGGTGCTTTCAAAAATGAAAGTGAGAAGGTGGGAGAACATCCCAGCTCTAGAATATGGGACTTAGAAATGGGTACACGCCACATTCTACAGGGCTGTAAGGGAAGTGATGTCCTTGGGGAAGGGTCAGCTTCAGATACGGCAAGTTGATGGAGGGAGTACCTTTCAAAGGTGTGCGTGGGGTTTCTAGACTTTGACAGTATTGGGAGGGAGGTTACCAGAAAGCAGATGAGTCAGCTGAGAGGCAGAGGGGCATGCGTCTTAAACTGAGGTCGAGGAGATGAGAGGCGTGGAACTAACTGATTTTAAGGGTTGGATTGAAAAACTCTGATGCAGAAACATTTTCTTTTATTGGAAGAGAGACAGACCTACAGATGAGGTGGGGAGAAGGGCAAGGTCAAACACACTGCCTACATCTGGTCCTTAGGAGCTCCCCAAATGGAAAACAACAAGCAAATGCTACCCATGCCAGAGAGGAAGGGGATTCCCACGCTGCTGAGTGGGCTGGAGTCCTACTAGTTATTTCAGTTTAATGCTTTTAAAATGGGTAACACAAATCCAGCAGCTTCTGATTAGCACGGTCAAGCTCAACTTACTTGATGACCAGGGTATGTCTAAGAATCTTGTTTTTCTCCAGGACTAAAATCAGGTTGGGAATCTTAGGATGGTATTTTTCTCGAGATGGGTGTCTGTTAAAATTAATTTTGTTATTTTCCGGAACTGCCCTATGCCCTACATAGGGCTTCTTCAACTTACTCTTTGACTCCCATCATTTAGTATTTTCTAGGGTTTCTTGCAACTTTCCTTGACAGAATTCCACCCTCCCCCACCCAATTCGCTGCTTCCTGAGGACTGCTGGAGCTAATCACACAACTGGGGGGGGGGGATTAATATCGCTACAAATTCATGAGGGGGTGCTTCCTACTTCTTCAAGAAAAGCAAAGGCCAAAAAACATGATCTTCCTCAATATCTTTCTTTAAAATTAATTTTTATTGGAGTCTAGTTGATTTACAGTGTTGTTAGTTTCTGCTGTACAGCAAAGTGAATCAGTTATACATATATCCACTCCTTTTTAGATTCTTTTCCCATATAGGTCATTACAGACTATTGAGTAGAGCAGGAGTCCCCAACCCCCAGGTAGTGATCCGCGGCCTGTTAGGAACTGGGCGTCACAGCAGGAGGTGAGCGGTGGGCGAGCTAGCAAAGCTTCACCTGTATTATCAGTCGCTCCCCATCGCTTGCATTACCGCCTGAGCTCTGCCTTCTGTCAGCATTATGGTGAGTTGTAGAATTATTTCATTATATATTACAATGTAATAATAATAGAAATAAAGTACACAGTAAATGTAATGCGCTTGAATCAGCCTGAAACTATGCCCCCCCCTTCCCCGTCCGTGGAAAAATTGTCTTCCACAAAACCGGTCCCTGGTGCCAAAAAGTTTGGGGACTGCTGGAGTAGAGTTTCCTGTGCTCGACAGTAGGTTCTTATTAGTTATCTATCTTATATATAGTCATGTGTATATGTCAATCCCAATCTCCCAGTTTATCCCTCCTCCCCTTTCCCCCTTGGTAACCGTGTTTGTTTTCTACATTTGTGACTCTATTTCTGCTTTGTAAATACATTCACTTGTACCATTTGTTTTTTTTTTTTTTAGATTCCACAAGTAAGGGATATTATATGATATTTGTCTTTCTCTGTCTGACTTCACTCAGTATGACAATCTCTAGGTCCATCCATGTTCTGCAAATGGCATTATCTCAATAGAGCTACCATATGATCAATATCTTTAAACTTTCCTATACACTTTTCTAACTGATCTGCAGCTGTACTTTCCCTGCTGTTTTCTGCAGGCTTAGAGCTTACTTGTGCTTTGTGTTCAGATCTGAGGAGTTGCCATGCTCTTGGCCCGACTCCTGTCACATCAGGCACTGCTGCATTAATCAACCCCTCTACCTCCTCTCCCCGTCTTGGCTAATATCCTCAGTCTTTCTCTCTCTTAACAGTTCCTTCCTCTCAGTCAATAAACATAGTCAAGTCTTCCCCATTCTAGAAACACCAAGGTCCACCAGACCCTCTCTTGGTCTCTGAACCCCTTAGCCACTTCTCTTCTCCTTCAGTCTGCTATCGAATTGCACTTTTGGAGACCAGTGTCTCCCAAATGGCTGTATCCAGAGGATCTTTTTTTTTTGCATTTATTCTAGGTTTTCTCTAGCTTTCTTCTGAATCCGGCACTACTGATGACTCTCATTTTCTTATAGCATTATGCATTTGGCTTCCAGAACTCTATAATCTCCTGATTTTTCTTGTACCTTTCCAATTATTTATTAACTGTCTCCTGCAGGAGATCCTCTTCTGTGCAACTTCCCAGTATTTGGGTTCTCCCTTGGGGCCTGTCCTTGGCTCGCTGAGCTTCTTCTGGGAAGAGCTCATCCATACCTATGACTTCAGCTACCACCTAGATGTAGGCAACCTCCAGGTCTCTTTGGGAGGACCGGATGTGTACATTCTGTTGCATCTCTGCTTGAGGTCTCACAGACACCTCAATTCAATATCTTCAACACTTGACTCATCATTTCAAACCAGCTGTCTTCCTGGGGACTTGAATGCCATATGTGCCGCTCTTACACACATCTAGACAATCACCAAGACCTGGCACTTTTTCTTTCTAATTAATTTTTGGATTTGTTCTCTCACCTCCATTCATATTTTGAGCACCCTAATGTGTGCCTTTACTAATTTTCAACTTAATATTTGTAAGTTTCCTGTCTTATCTCTGCCTCTAATCTTGTCTCTGTTAAATCTACCCTTTGCTCCCCTGCTATCATGATCTGTTTAAAACACTGCTCTGGCCATGTCACTCCCTGTTTTAAAACCTTCCGAGGGCTCCGCATTGTCTATGGGATAAAGTTCATGCTTCTTAACACAGCATGCAGGGCCCAGCACCAACTAGCCTCTCCAGATCTTTCTGCCCCTCTGCCCTTCCTTCCTTCCTGCCTGCCTCACGTTTATTCTCTAACGATACCGGCTGCCTCAGAATTCTCAGCCCACGCTTTTGCTTAGATGGTCCCCTTGGTGAAGATGGTCCCTTTCCTCTTCCTGCCCCTTATTGTAATAATTCATATTCATCCTATAAGATCCAGTTCATATGAAACCTGCTCCAGGAAGCCTTCCCTGAGCCCTCAAACTGCTACTGCTCAGGGCCCTCTAATGTCTGTATATGTCTGAGCACATGGTATAATAAAAAGAATAAGAGCTTTAGAGGAAGACTGACCTGGATATAAAGAGCACCGCTGAGACCTTGGAAAAGTTACTACTGATTTCAAGCCTCAGTTTTGTCATCTGTTGATTGGGGATAATAATATTATTTAATTTGGGGGGATAATAATACTATTTAATTTTTAGGGATATGGGAAGGATTATCTTAAATAATGTATATGCTTGTAGTGCTAGACACTAGCAGGCACTCAGTAAATGGTAATTATTATTTTATTTGCATCTTCATCATTGTATCTACTATAATATTTTATATCACCCAGGTGTGGGAAGGATCCTTTTTTTTCATGCCTTTTAACTTGCATTAATTCATGAAAGATTTCCTGGGAACTTAGTCCTACTGCCTCTTGGGCACAGGGTTCTTCTTGGCAGCTGTTTCCAATCAGTGGTGCCTCTGCCCTGTGGAAAGGTGGAGCTTGGGGGATAAGAAATGGATGCTCCTTCAGCCATGGCTGTGCAACATGATTGGGGAGCAGTTTCTATGTCTTACTAGAGGTTTTCCAATTTTCTTCAGACCAAACACTGTCTCGCAGTGGAAGAGTAAAAAGTTTTTACTGAGGGGTTGTGTAGCTTTCAAAAGAACAGGACAGGGCTTCCCTGGTGGCGCAGTGGTTGAGAGTCCACCTGCCGATGCAGGGGACGCGGGTTCGTGCCCTGGTCCGGGAAGATCCCACATGCCGCGGAGAGGCTGGGCCCGTGAGCCATGGCCGCTGAGCCTGTGCGTCCGGAGCCTGTACTCCTCAACGGGAGAGGCCACGACAGTGAGAGGCCCACGTACCGCAAAAAAAAAAAAAAAAAAAAACCAACAGGACAGGGCAAACTGAATGGAAATTGTATCTGTATCTAATTTGCCTGTTCCTTTGTATATGCCAGGGAAGCGCATTGTAAATGGAGGCTTTTGAAAAAAGCTTGTCCAATGTGCCCACTCCCTTATTTTCTCCTCTTTCGTGCTCTTAATGTCCCCTAAATCGTGCTTGCATGCCCTTTCACAATTCCACCCCTCCCCACAGAAAGTGTAGGCCCCCCCCCGCTCCTATGCTCTACAAATTTGAGTGCCTCTTGCTTTGGCTGGTTGCTGATGGAGTTTTCCCAATTTTTCATTGCTGCCTTTGGTTGGAGTGGAGATGGGCTCTAATTCTCAAAAGAAGGATGGAAGTGCGTGCTCAGGTTTCAGTATGATCTCCCCATCAGTTTAAACTAAAACCAAGCTCACCTTGCCAAGGCAAGCAACACAGTTGAGGCTTATTTGAGGAAAGTCTATTCCTTCTCCAGTCTGTTGCGAAATAATAACACCTACCATTAGTATGTTAAGTAGTAGTCTACCATGCCAGCTACAAGTGCCCTGAAGTCTTGACTAGTTGGCAACAGATTTTCTTAGATTCAAAACTGCCCTCAGTGGAATGGGGATGGGGTGTTCCACTTAGTTTTGACATATAATTTGACAGTGCTCTATTGCAGAGTGGACTGTGGCTTCTTGAGAGTAGGGGCCACATTTTATCCAACCTAGTACTCTCAGTCTTGCTTACTAGCTTCCTAGAAGGCGTTCATTATTGACTGTGTGAATGAATCTCAAAGTTTAACAAGAATATTCTAACCTTTTCTTTCTTTTGTCAGTGGTGGAATTCAAGTTTGGAGCATAGAAAACATGGGTTTTCCTCTAAGCTCAGATCTCTCCTTCTTGGGAAGTTCAGTATCAAGGTGCAGGAGAGCTTTGAAATTCCACATCAGGCCTGTAGAACATTCCAAAGGATGGTTGGCTACTGAAGTTCATTAATTTGTTCAGCAGGTACTTACTGAGGTCTTTTTTTGTGGTACGCGGGCCTCTCACTGTTGTGGCCTCTCCCGTTGCGGAGCACAGGCTCCGGACGCGCAGGCTCAGAGGTCATGGCTCATGGGCACAGCCGCTCCGCGGCATGTGGGATCCTCCCGGACCAGGGCACGAACCTGCGTCCCCTGCATCGGCAGGCGGACTCTCAACCACTGCGCCACCAGGGAAGCCCTACTGAGGTCTTATGATATGCTTGGCGAGTGGGACTACAGAAGGTGAATGAGAGACAGTTCTCCTAGAATTTAGAACTTTGCTCTAAATTCTTAATCTTTACAGGGTAGGTTTCACTGAAAGGAAAAACATGGTGTGATTTCAGAGGAATTCTCCCTTGCTCTCGCTTGATACTCAAAATGGACTTTGTAGTTGTACTATCGATCACTTCAGTCTCTTTTATATGCAGCCTACTGGACAGATAATATCTAAATCGTGTTTAACACTCTTGTATGAAAAGAGGAATTGAGAGCAGGTCTTGATTTGGGAGGAGGGAAGACAGGTCCTTGGTTACTGTGTCTGGAGAAAGTGGACGCTACTAATGGGGGAAGGGAGAGGATGAAGGACCTGGAGGCTGGGGCCCCAGTGACTGACCTGGAGGGGCAGGGCAATGCAGTGTAGAGTTGACAGTCATTGGGACTTTACTCTGCCACTCATGTGTGGGTTGATCTCTGGCAACATTCCTAAAATTCTGATAGTCGAACTTTCAAAGTCCATAATATAGAGATGATAATACTCAACTTTTTAAGAGTTATTGTTCATTTCTTTTTCACTTCCACAGTTTGCCTTGATCTGTGTGACTTGTCAGTAAAGGTATTATTCTTTGTTAAAATGCAAATAGTCTTGGATTAAGGTATAGAAAACTATTACTGACCGTTAAGTATATTGGCAGGAACTAGCATTTATTAAATAAAAGCTCTCACCTTGAAAAATAGAACCAAACTCCAGGAAATTCATTCCTTGCTAGGTATGTTTGTTGAGAAGACAGGATAAGGTTTTCACATACATGAGCCTGAGTTTGTTCTGTGGTGACGAGAGGACATAAGGAGGGAAGGGGGAGCTCTGTACACACAGGAAGAGGGTCCTATGGGATGGGAAAAATGAAGCTTGCTGTCATGCCTCTTTTTAAATTTAATTTTTATTTTTAAAACTTTAAAATTTATTTTTAATTTCTCATGCCTCTTTCACAGTTTGGTAGACTCAGAACATTTTCTATGTACCTTATATCTTTGTATATATCTTTATATATAGAAAAGATATCTTATGTATATCATCTATATGATATCTACCTATCTATCTATCTATCTATTCATATATATGATATCTACCTATCTATTTATCTATTCATATATATGATATCTATCTATTCATATATATGATATCTACCTATTTATCTATTCATATATATGATATCTACCTATTTATTCATATATATGATATCTATTTATCTATTCATATATATGATATCTACCTATCTATCTATCTATTTATCTATCTATCTTTTTATCCTTTACCTTGTTTGAGATTCTCATAGGAACAGAAGTTGCTTTTATGAGGCTGTCTACTTCCATCAAAGACAGCATTTTGCTCTGGAGAGCGAGATAGAGAGATAGAGAGAGAGAGGGAGAGAGAGAAAGAAGGAGAGTAGGAGGAGAAGGAAGAGGTTGAGGAAGGGGAGAGGAGGGAAAGGGGAAGGAAAAGCAAAGCAAAGCAAAAGATATAGTTGATAGTCAATGTCAGATTGACGACAATATACTCTAGCCTGGTCTGATGGCAACTTGAATATTTTGTTCCATTCGTGGGTGCTACATTTTAGGAAGGACATTAGTAAATCTGACAGTAACGAAGGATGTGTGAAGACATTTAAGAAACTGCTGAAAGAAACAAGGATGTTTAAGTTGGAGAAAAATTCAGAATCCAAATGAAAGCTATTTTCAGACATCTGAGGCAGAGTCTCGGGGAGAAGAAGCAAGGGCTTGTCCTCTGTGTGTCAGAGAACTCTGGGCAAGGGAGAGCCCCGGGTCCTGGAGGTCTGGCCTTAGGGATGCTCCTGTCTGTGGGGAATTAGGCTAAATGACTCCAAGGCTCTCTTCTGAGTCTAAGTAGTTAACCAATTGCTTTGAGTGAAATGAGACTTAGACCAGCTTATTAATGATATGACTTAAAAATCTTGTTATAAAAGTACTATATGTGCCTTATAAAATATTTGGGAAGTAAAGAAAAATATAAAGATGATTGTAACAACTACTAACATTTTGACACCTTGATTTTCAATTTTCTCCACATTTTGGGGCCAAACTAAGAACAGAATCACTTATCTTTTTGCAAAATTAAAAAAATATATATTTAATTAAGAAATTTTCAGGTTTTTTGAGATATAATTGATAAATGTAATTGTAATATATTTAAAGTGTACATCATGGTGATTTGATATACGTATACATTGTGAAAGGATTCCCCCATCTAGTTATCGATAATTAACATATCTATCACCTCACAGTTTTCTCTGTCTCTCGCTCTCTTCTTGGTGAGAGCATTTAATTCTACTCTAGCAAATTTGAATTACACATGCTGTGCATAACTACAGGCACCATGTTTTACATTAGATCCATGTTTTATAATAAGAAGAGCTTATTCATCTTATTGTTGAAAGTTTATACCCTTTACCAACCTCTCTTTGTTTCCCCTACTTCCCAGTCCCAGCAACCACTTTTATACTCTTAGTTTCTGTGGGCTTGACCCTTTCTTTTCTTTTTTTTCTCTTTTCGTTTCTTTTAAGATCCCACAAATAAGTGACACCAAGTGGTATTTGCCTTCTTATTTCACTTTGCATAATGCCCTCAAGGTCCATCCATGTTGTTGCAGGTGGCGGGATTTCCTTCTTTCTCATGGCTCAGTAATATTCCATCATATATATATTCCACGTCTTCTTTACCTAGTCAACCATTGGTGAACTCTTAGTGTGTTCCCATACCTTGGACATGGTGAATAACGCTGCAATGAACTCCATATCCTGTTCTCATTTTCTTTGGATATATATTCAGAAGTGGGATTGCAAGATCATCTGGCAGTTCTTTTTTAAATTTTTTTGAGGAATCTTCATTCTGTTTTCCATATTGTCTGAACCAGTTTACATTCCCACCGACAGTGCTCAAGAATTCCCTTTTCTCCACACCCTCACCAATACTTGTTATTTCTTGTCTTTTTGATAATAGCCATTCTAATAGGTGTGAGGTGATATCTCATTGTGGTTTTGAGTTACATTTCCCTGGTGATTGATGACACTGAGCATCTTTTCACATACCTGTTGGCAATCTGTATATCTTCTTTGGAAAAGTGTTTATTCAGATTTTCTGCCCATTTTCTAATTGTATTGTTTGGTGGTTTTTGTTTTTTTTTTTTTTTTTGCTATTGCATTGTATGAAGAATGACTTTTCAATATGCAGAGTGAGGCCAAAATTGACACCTCATTTAATCATAATCAGGGACACAGACTGACCCCTGCCTGGGTCACTGTTTACAAGTTAGTTCCTGCTTATCTTAAGGCACAAACTGTCCGTGTTTATGTTTCTGGGCTCCTTCAAGGCCTTTCCCCTATTTCCTCTCTGTGCCCTTCTCTCCCTTCCCATCTATCGGAAAAGAAAAAAGCAAAAAAAAAAACCAAAACAAAACAAAAAAAAAACCCCTATAGATACAGAAAGCATTCCCCTCTCGCCCACAGCAAAAGAAGACCCTACATATAAATTTGC
This sequence comes from Neophocaena asiaeorientalis asiaeorientalis, assembly GCF_003031525.2. Taxonomy (NCBI): domain Eukaryota; kingdom Metazoa; phylum Chordata; class Mammalia; order Artiodactyla; family Phocoenidae; genus Neophocaena; species Neophocaena asiaeorientalis. The sequence continues at coordinate 3,891,864 of NW_020173550.1, forward strand.
ATCTTCTTTCTATAGTGATTTTTATGCAGAGGAGTCTGGTGCTAGGCTTTGAAAGTTTGTATAAAGGATGAAATGAATGAGGCTGAAATAGGGAGTATTCCCTCCCCCACCCCCATGTATCAGTATCATTTTGGGTGAGTCCAGATTCCCCTGGAATGATATGGAAGGGTTAATGAGCTGCTACAAAATTATTTTGTACTGGACTAACTGCTTCCTGCAGCCTTGGCTGGGAGTTGGAACATTGGTCCTTTGAGGAGAGTTACAATGGGGGCAAGGGCAAGGAGAATGCAGGGTGGCTGGGAGTTGTCAGGACATTTGTAGGCACCCTGGCCAACATGCTATGTTAGGTTTATTAACAGCAAAGCAGAGTTCTGGAGTCCACTGTCCTTGAGAGAGGTCAGGCCAGTTAAAGGTGAGATGTACGAAGTTCGGTTTCCCCAGAATTTTCTGGCATAGCTCTGGGCAAGCTTTCACTGGAGGTCTGTTTCTCTAGGATTATTTTGCTATCCAAAGAATGCCCAAGGGTTGATTGATGCATGCCAGAAGATCTAGGTGAATCCTTTTGAAATCGGCTGCTTCTTCAGCTTGGGAGTTTGTCTGAGTGTCCATTCTTTCCTGCATTGGATGCAGTGGAGCAGAAAGGGCACCAGATGAGGACTGTGAAACCTGGCTTTCTTACTAGTTACGTGACCTTGGGTAAACTTGCTCATCCTTAAAATGACAAACTTAGACTAGAAAATGGCATTTAGCATGAGCTCTAAGATGCTTAGGGGTTCATGAGATTTTTCCAATATTTAAAAATGACTCCTGGGAATCATAATTTACCTGTGATATGGCCACACAGGCTAAATAAAGGATCAGGAGTCTTTGCTTTTGGCTGCATATCCACGCAGTAGTGCTGTTGCATGCTGCCCAGAGGCTGTGATGGACAGTAAGGACATCATTTCTGAAAAATGCCTGGTGAGTCCACCCAAAGTCATCTGTTAGATTATCACATATCTGAATTAAAATACCACTGCTAGTACTGTGATTTTACTGATAATGGTGTCTTTAGTGGTGAATCTCTGAGGCACAGCTCTGATGTTCTATAAAACTCTAGGTAGGAGAGAGGAAGATGAGGCTTCAAGGAGAATGTTCTTGAATAATAATGACCATAGAGGGTATCTAATTATGAGACAGGAAACTTGCTTTCTGCAAGGGTCTTTCCATCCTGTTTGGTGCCTTTACCTAGCAAGCCTCCTTGCTCAAGCAGGGTCATCATAAATTGGCAGGTTCCATGTTCCAAGAGTACCTACCTTTCCCTCTCCTCACCCCATCCCATGGACAGTTACCCTTTGATCTGCCAAGTAGTAATGGGCTCCTTAAATCATTTGTCTGAATGTTCTCTATGTAAACTAGCTAAAGGGACCTATATATCAGGAAGACCAAGAATTCATAAATCTTCCCTGGGGTCAGGTTGTCTGCGTCGATAACTCAAATGCTCAGTGAAAAAGTGTTGACATAAATGGTGTGAGTAACATTTGCATGGTCAGTCAAAGGTAATTAATTCTGCCTGAATCATTGGAAAGTTTTGATAGTTAAAGGGGGCTAGTCTAGTTTCTTAGAAAATCTATCGTGCATGGAGAATCTGGATAAATAATATGAAAGAGAAATCTGGATAAATAATATGAAAGAGAAATTTCTAAAAAAGCAATGCTTAAGATATCTGAGCAAAAGAAATTGCTTGCCAGCCCACTCAAGCACCTTGGAAACTTGCTTTCACTTTGGTACTTCTGGATTTCATTTTCAGTCTTGAGAGAAGTGTGGTGTTTTTCACCATGCAAACAAAGAACAAAAGGAAGGAAAGAAGCGGGGAAGGAAGAGAGGGAGGGAAGAAGGGAGGAAGGGAAACTGTAGTTTTGGATTCTGTTACCCAGAAATGGTGGTACCTCAGATATAGTTATGTAATTCAAACAAGATCATAGTCATAGAAGTATTTAAGAAAATGGCAAACTTACCTTTGCTTCTTAAAACAAAAAACTTTAAAAAGTCAAATGTATTCAACAAAGCAATAAGTATATTTGCAGATCATATTTTACGGACTCCTTGTATTTAAACATTATGTTATGGAGTAGCTTTTAGAAAGGTATGTAACAGCAGCTAATTTATGTTAAACACTATGTTCTGGGCACTGCGCTAAGCATTTTATACACATTATTGCATTTAATCCCCACAATCTGTCAATGTGGTAGGTAACGTTATTTTTATAGGTAAGAAAGAGGCTCAGTGTGGTTTACTATCTTACCTAAAGTTATGTCTCTAGATAGAAGTAGAGCCAGAACTTGAATCCAGGTCTCTGTGGATCTAAGGCTTGTGTTTCTAAAACACAATTGCTAGTGCTGATGATTTGGCATTTCCTCACCAGAGCTTTTCTCTGATAGATTTTTTTTTTTTTTTTTTTGCGGTACGCGGGCCTCTCACTGTTGTGGCCTCTCCCATTGCGGAGCACAGGCTCCAGACGCGCAGGCTCAGCGGCCATGGCTCACGGGCCCAGCCGCTCCGCGGCATGTGGGATCTTCCCGGACCAGGGCATGAACCCGTGTCCCCCTGCATCAGCAGGCGGACTCTCAACCACTGCGCCACCAGGGAAGCCCTCTGATAGGTGTTTTTATAATCTGCTATGCAAACTCTACTCTGTAGCTCCACCTGATTATCTTCTCTTGGAAGCAAAAGCATTCACTTTTCTTAAGATGGAATGGGAGGACCCAAGATTTGAGAGGGTGGAGTGAGTTTGAGAGACCGCAGAGAATCTGAGGGAGAGAACGGATTGAGAATGATAAAAAGAATTGCCTTCCGGTTATAAAACACATATGTACTGGGGATGTAATGTACAGCATGGTGACTGTAGTTTACAGTCCAGTATTGTATATTTGAAAGTTGCCAAGAAGGTAGATCTTAAAAGTTCTCATCACCAAAAAAAAAATTATAACTATGTGTGGTGATGGATGGTAACTGAACTTATTGTGGGGATTACTTCGTAATGTATACATATATCAAATCATTATGTTGTACACCTAAAACGAATACAATGTTATATGTCAATTATATCACAATTTTAAAAAGGTTAAAAAAAAAAGAAGTGCCAAGGGGCTCTGAAGGTCCAATACTCTTCCTGAGTTAGATAAGTGTACACTGTTCAGTAGTAGAATACTCTCAGCAAGTTACCTCTTTCTTCCTAGCGACATGACCTTGTCGCAGTCTTTGTGATGACTCTGGTCACCGGCGTTTTGAATAGTCTGCTCCTAGAGTAACTACCCAATAATTGTAGTTTCTGCTCTTTCAAATGACCTCTCTCTTTCTCCTCCCCCCTCTTCTTGTACATATCATGGAAGAAGAGGATGAGAACAGTGGTTAGAATAGATCTCTAATGACAGGAAGCAGGCACTTGGAGTCATTTTATTCTTTTGACATGTAGATTTCTTGGTGACTTTTAAAAAGAACGGTAAAACATTTCTGAATTCCTTTTCAGGTTAGGAATTGATGGGAATATTTTGGCCATTATGCTTGACTAGTTAGATAGTTTTCACATTCCTTAGCAACCAAAAAGTTTTATAGGCATCTCAGTTAGGAAGCTTTCTGGAAAATATTTCCTTTTATGTGTGACAGCAAAATTTTGAACTGAATTTGAATAAGAATGTCTTAAAATTGAGATTCAAACTAGTATCATGACATGTGGTTTGCATATAAACAAGTGACAAAATACTTTTAAAGAATTCCACTCTATTTTGTTAAAGCAGGTGGTCTAAAAGCATCTGCTTTCGTTTGAATTTTTTAAATCATGAATTAAAAAAAAAGCTCAATAAAACAAACTTGGAAGCACAAAAGTACAGAAAGGGGCAGAAATTAAAGACCTTAAAATCCTTCCTCAGAGAGGCAATCACTGTAAACATTTCCTTCCAATCTTTTTTTTCTATTCACGTTTATGGCATGTTGTGTCAGTCATGATAGGCTCGGTTATAATGTGGTTATAAGCACCTCTAAATTTCTATCAAATATCAGTATAGATATTTGTTTCCAGCACATGGCATGTGTCCATTGCCTGTAGTCCTCCCTCAGGGCACTCACGATCTGGAACATCTTTGGTAACAAAAATGTTTGTTACCGAACATCTTTAGTAACAAAGATGTTTGTTACCAAATATCTTTGCAGGGGGACAAGAATGCTCTGAGTGTCCACACACTGGAAGTTGAATGCTTGGACAGGAAATAACACATATTAAACTTCTGCCCACAAATCATGGCAGGGATCAATCATGTGACCTTACCAACCACAGGCCACCACTGTATCACGTAAGCTTTGTTTAACAAAGTGATTATTATTAAACAGTGCTTTTAAAGTTTAGTTGGAGTTGCATGAAATTCACACAATTACGTTTCTTTTCAAATTAGTCCATAGTTCAGACTTCCAACTAAATCGTCGATTGCCAAGGGTTCACTTGTTGGTCATACCTATCATATTTTGTTTGTAAAGTAATGTTTTTTTCCCTCGCTCCAGATGTTTCCTTCCATGCGCTGAGGGACCCACCAGTTTAACACTCTCATCCTCTAGTGACTTAATTTGATTGGTGTGTTTGGAATAAAAAATTGGGCACCATAGCCCAGGCCTTCCGCTCTCCTTCCTCTTGAGAGGGAGCTGTCCACGAGGTGCAGTCTGCCCTGCCCCCATGCTGTTGGGGGCAGTCTGCCCTGGCCCAGATGGGATGAGCCATCATCCTGGTTTGCTCAGGCTGAGGGTTTCCTGGGATGTGAGGCTTTTGGTGCTAAAACAAGGAGTCTCTTTCTATGACTGGTTGGTCAAATCTGGATAATTTTGGGATCTAGGACTAGGAAGCCCATTTGTTCCATACATAAGTCACATCCTCTATTATCACATTTATCAGTAATCAGGGTGATAATTTAGTGTCCCGTCAAAGACAGGTTTTGACTTATTTCTCAACTGGACCAGAACTCAGGTGAGTAAGAGAGATGCTATTTGTGGGGCCTGTTCAACCTGAACCCTGGATTAGCACCGCCCCCACTTGTCCTTACCATGGACTGATTTGGCAGCCTTCCCAAATAATGAACCCAGATCTGAAGTTGCACTTCTCCAAGATAAACATCCCCATGGGACTCATAAGCTTGATCTAGTTGAGGTCTAAGATCAGAGTTTATTTATCTATTTGGCTTCTGTAGTGTAATTTCTCCAAAGCCCAGTGATGTTTAGATAACCAGGCCCCTAGTGATTAAGGGAGGGTCAGATCAAAGTCAAGACAGGAGAGTGGGTGTGGGGTGTAAGTAAAGGAGGGAGAGAGGAAGATGGGCACTCAGGCAGCTCCATTACCCCAGGGGGGCCCAGGTTGTCAGGCGAGTCATAGAGCCAGTTTTGATTCCTTAGCAAGGGGAGCAGCATGGACCCAGTGGCTAGATTCGCTTCACACGTGGACCACAGAGGGAAGCCACCAATAGGCTAAGAGATTTACTCCTGCTTTCTAGACAGAAACATTGTTGCATATGTTGCTTTCTTTCACTTTTCATAAATCCCCAAATATTTCAGTTAAAGCAAGGATGGAAAGAAACGAAAGGACCTTTGAACATTTAAGTAGCTTCCTAACAGTTTCATTTGTATGTAACCTCTTCTGTTCTGCATATTTGCATATCTGTCATTTTTACAGATAAAAGCTCTTCAATATTTTTAAGAACTATTCTGGCTGACATTCAGCTGCTTTTAATGTATCTCTACAATGGTGATGTACACAATATTTAACAACCAGCGCAGCCTGGATCCCAGCCAAGCAGAACAAATACTATATGTAAACCACTGTATAGTGAGGCGTGCTTCACGGAGGTGCGGTCCTGCCAGAAACCAGCTGTGTATATATGTGACTATGGGAATTATCTTGTGAATACCTCTCTGAAGGTCACTTGGATTCTCAGTTCTCTGACTAGAACGCTCTGCATCAGTAATCATCCATATCTTCTTATTTTTCCTGCTCTTACCATGGTATTTCTCCAAGTGCAGTGTTCTGGGGAGCTTGTTGAAAATGCAGATTTCTGGGCCTTCCTTCCAACCTGTTGAGTCAGAAGCCCTGGGGTGGGCCCCATCGTGTCTGACTCGGCAGACTACTCAGATGACTGATGCAGCTCACCCAAGTTTGAAGCTCCTTCTCCAGTGCGTTTCTCCATCCCTGAAGAGCCACTTATAATGTGACTGTGGTTACCTCCTGCTGTCCTCATATTAAGATTAGCTGTTTTAAAGGTAGGCCCTTATTATTGTTTGACATTTTGAGACCATTAACTTCAACTTAATCTGGTCAGTAATCCTTTTCATTGTCTTGGATGAGGTCAGACTTGCTGAGAAGAAACACGAGCCTTTTCCAAGAGGAAGACGCGTGGACCATCTTTGGTCTCACTTTCTTGTCTACAAAGAAGATTTTTCCTCTTTTGAGGCTGTTTGGAAAGAAAGGAAGAAAGAAAAGGAGAAAGTCAGCCTCCCCTGCCCCTCCCCTCCTCTTGGTGGGAAGGTAGGAATGAGGTACTAAGTATTTTGTCAGTAATAGAAAAGGCAGGTCTGAGTTTTTCTCCTCCAGGCTGATTTCATAGTCAATAAACTTATTCTGCTCTCAGCCAAGACCATCCACAGAGCTGGTGGTTTCTGTAACCGCTGGGTTTTTAAAAGTAGGTTTTAGGATCTTCTAGCAGTTTTTGAGGTTGGAATGGCATTAGCTACATGCATGAATATGCTCTCAGATATCAAATGTGTTTTCCAAAATGGGTCTCATAGAGGCCTGTGGAAGCGTTTCAGCCAGGCCCTCTGCAGAGTGATGAAATTAGATGTAAGTACTGTTTCAGTGGACAAGACGTTACCGTACCATTTGTAAGCTGTTAGCTTTATACCAGTGCTCTGGGGGTCTAGGAGAAGACTAAGGATTGATTCTTGTCCTTTTGGTGTAACTGAGGAGAAACCATCAACATGCATGAAATGAGAGAAAAATAATACAAAGCTGTGTAAGTTAATATTATCCAAACCGTAGGTGCTGTAGGAACTCAAAGGAAAGAGCATCCAGGGAGCACTGGAGTGGCAGGGCAAAGCTTCTTGGAAAAGATGGACATGAACTTCACCTTGAAGGATTTGGGAGGACACGGCAGACCCCGGAAGGATGTGAGCAAGGCTCAGAGGTGGGACCGAGGTGGGGATCAGTGTGGGAATTAGCCTAGCGATAGTGAGGGATCAGTGTGAGACCTGCAGGGAACAGGCTGAGGAGGCCCCTGACAGGCAAGCAGAGAAGCTAAAAACAAAACAAAACAAAACAGGAAATAAGGATAGTGGAACGTTTCTGAATGGGGGAAGTGACATGTTTAAAGAAAAGCTTTTGTGGTTCTGTGGAAATGACTGTATGACCCAGTGTTTCATGGCAGGAGGAGAATTGAGCAGCTACGTTGCTGAGCCCAGAGGAGCTGCGATTTGGCCCAGAGCTGCTTCTTCCTCATAGACGTCATCTTTCTAATTTTAAAGCGTTGATGATGATGATGATGATGGTTTTTTTTGTCACCCCTCCTATGTCCAGGCACCACCAATCCGAAGGGATATGGCCTTGTGCTGGAGCAGGTTCTTGAGTCCGCCCCCAGGTCCAGGTGCTAACCCTTTACTTGCTGGATCATGGGAAGTGTGGGTGACTCTGGGGGAGCCTTGGGGGAAGGTCAGAGGAGTGTTTTTTTTAGCTAAGCTTTTTGTTTTTTAATAGCTAGTGCAGTTTTCCTAGAGAGGACTGAATGGATATTGGCTTCTCGTGAGATTTAGTTCTTGGTGATAAGTGTAAACTCATTTCATAGCTGAAAGTAGACAAAGGATAGGCTAAATGGTATGTCCTACATCATACAACAACAAGAAAAAAAGAAACAGTTCTCTATTAAATTTATCCCTTGGTCCATAGCCCCTGATTTCTTTTTTTAAGAAAATATTGAAGTATAGTTGATTTACTATATTGTATTAGTTTCAGGTGTACAGCATAATGATTCAGTATTTTTGCAGACTATATTCCATTGTAGGTTATGACAAGATGTTGGGTAGAGTTTCCTGTGCTATACAGTAAATCCTTGTTGCTTATGTAGTTTATGTGTAGTAGTTTTAATCTGCGAACCCCATGCCCCTAATTTGTCCACCCTCTCTCTCTCCCCTTTGGTAACCGTAAGTTTGTTTTCTATGTCTGTGAATCTGTTTATGTTTTGTGTATACATTCATTTGTATTATTTTTTAGATTCCACATATAAATGATATCATATAGTATAATATTTGCCTTTCTCTGTATGATTTATTTCACCAAGCATAATATTCTTTAAGTCTATCAATGTTGCTGCAAATGGCAATATTTCATTCTCTTTTATGACTAATATTCCATTATATATATAAATATATAAATGCATATATAAAATAACTATATAAATAATTATAAATGAATATATAAATAAATATATATCACATCTTCTTAATCCAATCATCTGTTGTTGAGCACTTGGGCCGCTTCTTGACTATTGTAAAAAATGCTGCTATGTACATTAGGTGCATGTATATTTTCGAGTTAGTGTTTTTGCTTTTTTCTGGATATACATTCTCAGGAATGGAATTGCTGGATTACATGGTAGTTCTATTTTTAGTTTTTTGAGAAACCTCCATAGGGTTCTCCACAGTGGCTGCACCAATTTACATTCCCACCAACAGTGTAGGAGGGTTCCCATTTCTCCACACCCTCTCCAACATTTATTATTTGTAGACTTTTTGATGATAGTCATTTTATCAGGTGTGAGGTGATAACTCATTGTGGTTTTGATGTGCATTTCTCTAATAATTAGCAATGTTGAGCATGTTTTCATGTGCCTGTGGGCCATCTGTATGTCTTCTTTGAAAAAATGTCTATTCAGGTCTTCTGCCCATTTTTGGATTTGGTCGTTTGTTTTTTGATATTGAGTTGTATGAGCTGTTTGTATATTTTTGATATTAACCCTTTGTTGGTCATAGCTCTTGCAAATATTTTCTCCCATTCTGTAGGTTGTCTTTTTGTTTTGTTGGTGGTTTCATTTACTGTGCAAAAGCTTTGAAGTTTAATTAGGTCCCATCGTATTTTTGCTTTTATTTATTTTGCCTCATAGCTCTTGTTTTTATTGTGGTAAAAGGTTTTCTGAATTTGAAACCTTTTTCAGAAAAAGGTTGAATGGGAATGGGGGAGGGGCACAGAGCTGGAAGAAAGAAAAGAGGATTCCAGAGCAGTGCGGTATAACTGAATATTCTCAATCCACAACTAATTGCAAAGTGGGCAACTCCAGTCTGCCAGGAAGCCAGCCCCTTGGGAGATATTTGTGCTGATGAAGATCTCTTTGATGGTACTCACACCTTATCCTTGAATGGACAGATGAATGATGAATGAGTGAGAAAAACACAGGGGGCCTGGAGGGAGAGTTCAGAGACTCAAGTTCTACCTGTAGTTCTACTACGAGCCAGCTGTGGAACCAGGGGCATATCCATGTTTCTGGAACTCATTTCCTTGCTTCCTTTTAATTTTATAACCATTCCTTCACTCCAAAGGGGATTGTGGGATCTAATGAGATGATGCCTGTGTATGTGTCCTTGTGAGCATGAAAGCTGCATGCAAAAAGAGGCATTCATGTGTCTTTCCACTCTAGCTTGCTTTGTAACTTTCTATGTGTTTTCTAGGTAACCAGAATCCATATAATGAACTTTTAGTCAGCAGAGTTGCCTGTTTTTCCTCAAGCGGGTCTTTCCTCCCACGTCAGAGCAGTTGAAGTGGGTGTCTATGCACCCTCTGCCAGTCCTGTAACTATTTCCTATTGGGGCCAGCGGACCTTTGTGGGGGAGGGAGGCTCCGAAGACTCTGGGGGCTTCAGGGACAGTGTCACCAGTCAACTCTTGGGATCTGATGTTCCCTGGGGTCTCGTAGCTTGGACACCTGGGAAAACAGACTGTTGACCATGAGAATCCTGGCACGTCTGACCACTGACAAAGAGCCTAAATTTCTCCTGGTTAAATGGTCCCCCACAGCTTGGACGATCCAGGAGGTGGGCTGGATATGTGCTGGACCTCCCACCAGCCTTGAGTCACGAGCAGCCAGAACTACCTCCTGTCCCAGGGCTAGATGTGACCTGGGATCACGAATGTTCTTCCTTTAGTTTCCTTTCCTCTCCTAATCATTTCCAGGCAGCACTCACTCTGACATGAGCAATATGGCCTCTATTTATGGAACTTGTGGGCAAGTTCCTAGGGGTCCTAGGTCACTCAGCAGGGGAAAGTCAGATTGATGACACCCAACCAAGGATCTACGTAAATGCCGGCAAACAGCAGAGGAACTTAGATTTGGAATTACAGCATCTCAGTTCCGGTTCTTTCTGTAACAGTGCCTGTGAGCTCCCATGGACATGGGGCCAGCCTAGCTGGCCACTCAGAACTTGAAGCTGCAGGTCCCTGGCCTTAGAATGAGAAGGACAATTTTGGTCCACCCCTGCCTCCCCCGCCCTACCTTTCACCCCCGCCCAAGATTTGTTGTAAAGATCAAATGAGATACTAGATGTTTGAGGAAAAGCACTTTTAAATCTTCAAGAGTCGTACAAGGTAGCGTCTTTTCCTTCCTGCAACATAAGGGAGACATTTGGGGAAAGAAGGAGCACCGACTCCTCAGATTCTGCTATCATGAAATTTTGGAGGTATGGTCAGGGTCCCTGGGGTACAGCTGGGTCAGCTTGGCTGTCCCTCAAACCTCTGGGAACTACACTCAACTGGATGGCAAGCAGTTAGTTGAAGTGACAGAGAAGGAAGTGGCTTCAACAGCTTGGCTTTTAAACACACCTGCAAGTTTTTCCTGTTGCCAGGCCAGGGGGTGGAATTCCTGCTGCTTTTCTTTTTTCCTTTCCAGGCTGGCCTATGGGCGTACTGATGTTTCTTTAGGGGCCTGGGTGATGGGACGGTGAGAGCACAGCACGGACACAGCGCGGTGTCTGAGCTGTTTGTGTACTAGTCTAGAGCCAGCCGATAGGTTTTAAGGAAGGGGAGCTGGCTGATGTGTTACTGCCCACTCTGCATACCTGCCCTTAATCCCATTTTCAGAGAAGGGGAAGTTTCTCTGCTCCCAGAAAGTGCCAGAGAGGCACTGTCCCCTGGGTTGGTTCAGGGGTGTGTCTCAACTGGCATTATTTTATGTGCTAGATTGGGCCAAAGTCTACCAAGTTCCCTTTCCTTCGTGTGTTCAAAAGGATATGAAATCCGTGTTTGGGGCTTCCTAACACTCATTCATCATTTGGCAAGAGTTTTAATCCAAGAATGATTTCCTGCCTTGGGGATGAGGCCCATCCAGGGGCAGTGGGTTTTACCTCTTGCTCTGCTCTTGTCTTGCTGTTCGATCTGGGCTAATCTACTTGCTCTTTCTGTCATGGGTATCTTCAGCCTTGAAAGATGATGTCCTTTTAATTTTAAAAATGAAACAAAACCCCAACCTCTCTAATCTCCCAAAACAGAAAAAAAAAAAAAAAGTGCCTTTTAAAAAGAGGAAATTACTTTTTATTAGGTGTAAAAACCAACAAAAAAGCTCCCAACATCCCCAGAGTCCTGGGAGTTGCCGTGAACCGCTGACCCCATTTCGTTAGGTTGGCAAACATCTCCCCCAGCCCGCCATCCAAGCAAAACGTTGAGCTTGTGCCATGGAACAGCTGTGCCTCACCTCGCATCGAGAGACATTTCCATATCCTCCCGAGGGTGGCACCATAGTCTGGGTACATGTCTTGAGTAAGGGACATTCATTGGCAGGTTGATAAATTATGCTGGAGTGCACCTTGAGGGACAATCGTGTAATCACATCATTTGAGAAATGAGGAAACTGCAACTCAGAAAGGGAGTCGTTTGCCAAGTTCCATGTGGGTTGATGTAACACCTGGGGTTGGAACCTCATCCTTCAGAGCAGTCAGTACTCTTCCCACGAAGTCCCTGGAGACTTTAGAAGGATATTCCCAGTGGCAGCCATAGTCATTTCTCACCAAATATTAGATGTGCTCCCCTACATTCCCCAGTACTCAGGTTGGGGATAGGTGAGTAGATTTGGCCAATGGGCTCTTGGCAGAACTGAACAAAAGTCAACAAGAAGCAAACTTTTGTTGTGTTAAAGCCACTGAGATTTCGGAGGCATTACGGCTAATGTGGAATAACCTAACTTATCCTGATCTAGCACGAACCACCTTGGCAAAGTTGTCCCAGAAAAGCTGACTCCTTGAAGGCAGTATAACGTCTCATCCAAAGGTGATGTTTTTTGTTGACTGGGAGGTGGTAGAGTGTAGCAGTTTTGAAACAGACTTTGCTTTTACAGGCTTGGGAAATCTGGCAGCTAGAGTGTGTATCTCAGATCCACCACTTGTTAGCTGTATGATTTCAAGCAGTTTACCTAACCTCTGTGCCTCAGTTCCTCATCTGCAAAGTGGAAGTATCAGTAGTGACCCTATCATTGACTTGTTGAGAAGATTAGGTAACATACCAAAAGCCCTTATCACAATGCCTACTGCTGAGTAAGCTTTCAATCTGCATTAGCTCATGTTATTGATTGGACATATGCGCTCTGTAAAAGTTACTGTACTGGGCTTTTCAGATGCTGTAGGAGTGAATTGACTGTCTGCAAGGTACTTGTCATGTATCACCAGTCAGTTACCCAGGAGCTAGATGCATACCCACAGAAGACAAATCCTAGTTGAAAAGCATGAAAAATACAGGCTCTCTGGGTCCCATTCTTGGAAGAACTGCACTAGGGGGTCCGAATGCCAACCTCTTTCTGTGACATTGTCACTCGGTACCTGGAGTCTCCAGGATACTGCTGGTGGACTCCCCACAGAGGAACCAATTCAATTTCAGTATTCACCAACATTTGCTTTTAGCAAAAGATCGGTGTTTGAACTTAGCTATGTGACAGCCAGTATGAGAAGAAGATTTTAAAATACCTAAGGGCTGTGGTTGAAATTAATGAGTACTCTTCTCTGGGGAAAAAAAAAAAAATCTTACAAGGGAAAAATAATAAAACACTACATAAAACTCTGGTTCAAAATAAATGGATCACATATCCTGGCTCTACTAAATGCCTCCAGAAATATTTATTTATCAAAAAGCATCAACTACTCTACTGCTGTGAGGCTGGGGTTGATCTGGGAGTGGGGACAGGAATGCAGAGGCTCGGACCGCCATTTCAGTGGACGTTGCATGTCATTTGGAACAGCCTGTGCTCTATCTTTTAGCACTTCCCCTGGCCCACACTCCAGTCAGAATGACTCTTAGGAATCCTTACTCTTGATTTTAGTTATATTCTACAGAATGAAAAGGAAGGAAGAAACAAAACAACATCAAAAATCCCTGGGCCTTAATCTCTGGAGTGGAGATTGTGACCTACAGACCGTTCTCCTTTGTTTCTGTCACAGAACTTAAAATCAGCTCCAAAATGAGGAATGAGAGTTCAGTTTCTCTTCTTTGAGGGTGATATTTTTAAATAGGAAAAGCCCAGTTGTGACTAACGACCCACGTGGGATAATTCCTCTCTACGCTCCCCAGCAATATCCTCTGTTTTGTGAGCCAGCTTGTCAAAAATAGTCATAACCTGGGCATTTCCGTCAGATAAAAGACAGCCTATCTGTGAAATGGGCTTTGCATGTGTCTTCCTGCCTCAGTTTCTTTCTGAGAGGTTATTTTTTAACCACATAAGAAAAATTATTACCCTTTTAGGGAGGTTGTTAGAAGATATGTCTGAAATGGGAAAAGTGTCATAAAAATTAGAAAATAGTGCTTTCCACTTTCTAGAACATTTTCAATTTCACGGTGTCATTTGATTTTCCTGGCGTCTCTGTGAGTTGTGTGGAATAGACATTTTAATCCTGATTTTCCAGACAAAGGAAGTGAAGCATGGAGAGCCCCAGGAACATAGGAAATCAATTGCAAAGTCAGAACCAAAACCTAATGCAATGTCCTCAAGTGATAACAGGGAACAAACAGCTCTTCGTAGAACTTCAGGAGACCTGTGCTTGGTTCCTGATCTGCCACTAAATGGGAGTGGGACCTTGAAATCACTTAAAATTCTTGACCCTCCATTCTTCTTGTTTACACAGTGATGAGGTAGATGAATGTTTTTTAAAATTCCAACCCTCCACCCTATAAAGTGGTTGCAAGTGGTGTACATGGGGGGGATTGGAGGCGCTACTGGGGAATAACACTTCACAACTCGCAGAAGAATGGAAAGCGCAGTTATCATACCTAGATGAGGCTGGGGTCTGTATTTTTTTATCTTTCCAAGATGCTTGTCCTCTGAGAGATGCCCATCATGCTAGGCGTGCACAAGATGGTGCTGACCGAAAGCAGAAAGAGGAGTAATGCCTTTACATCTTATCCATCTCGAACAGACACACCAGAGCTGAAGGGGGAAAGGTGCTATCAGGAGTAGGGACTGTTTAAAAAGAGAGGAAGGAGGACTTCCCTGGTGGTGCAGTGGTTAAGACTCTGCACTCCCAATGCAGGGTGCCCGGGTTCCATCCCCGGTCAGGGAACTAGATCCCACATGCATGCCGCAACAGAGGAGCCCGCAAGCCACAACTAAGGAGCGTCTGCCACAACTAAGACCCAGAGCAACCAAATAAATAAATATTAAAAAAAAAAAAAAAAAAAGAGTAAGGGAAATGTGTTGGCTCTGCTGGGAGACCAGAAATGACCCTGCTTTCGGCAGGAGGAAATTCAAAGTGAAAACAAGTCTTGCTTCCATTCTCTTCCCACAGGGCCAGCAAACACTGAGGGACTTCATTTTTTCTCCCCTTAATAAATGCTAACATTTATCTTGTTGGCAGGTGCTTATCTTCCCCTGGATCTCCTTGAGCCTTTGGGAAATACTGAGATAATATAACAAAGGACATGGCCCTCAAAAGATAAGTGCCTGCTTTTTAATAAAGAACTGCTGTCAAGTAAAATGATTTAATGGAAATAGCATGAAAGGGTCCAAAGAAAAGGTTTTGTCTTTTGTTTTGGTTGGCACTATGGAGTTGGTGCCAAGATCTGCTCCGTCCAGGGTGAGGCTAACGAGAGGCAACAGAGCAAAGTCAAGGACCAGGTCAGGAGGCTGAGCACCTGTTTTCATTTGCTGTTTATGGCCTGATGACTGTGTGAACTTGCATAAGTCATTCTCCTCACTAAGCTTCAGCTTTCTCAGCTATACAACCAGGAAGTGGAGAAACAATTTTAAATTTCCTGCAAAGAAATCTTTAATTCCCATGTAGCCCTTTGAAGTTGCTGCTTTTTTTTTTTTTTTTTTTGTCAGACACTCCTTCCCAGGACCCCTCAGTGATTTTCCTCCTGGGGTAAGCTCATAGCCTCTCAGGAAGGCTTCTCCAGGGAGTCTGGGTAATGCTTCCTGGACAGCTTTGAAAATGGGGTAGATTCTCCTTCCCCTCTGACCGTTGAGTAGGTTCTTGCTTGGAACAGGGAGTGGGCTGAAATCTCTGGTTCGCAAACATCCACGAGGGCTCAGAAGCATCGGAATGATCACTGGTTAACAAAATAAAATAAAACCAACAAACCAAAACTGACCCCTGGGTCCATACCCTAGATCCCGTGGAATCCTGAGGGGTGGTACTCGAGATCTATATATTTAAATAAATTCTGCAGGTTGGGGCCAACTGCCACCTTCAATAATCTCTTAGGTTCTCTTCTGCCTCTTTGAGAGCAAAATGTTTTTAATAGAGCTCCCAGCGTTGAGGTGAGGAGGGACAAGCCAAAGCGTTGACCATTGCCCCATTTCACAAACTCATCCCACACTGCTCTGACTCCTCAAAGCCCCTCACCACACCTGCGCTCACTCATCTCGGTCTCTGTGCTCATGACTTCGCCCCACCTCAAATGTCATTTCCTCTCCTCTTGGAGTTTCTAAGTTCAGCCATTTTATGCAGCCCAACTCAAGCCCCTCTTCCTCCAAAATACCTTCTCTGTTCACCCAGCCCACATTTAGTATCCTCTTTTATCCCCCACTCTGAAATCCATTTTTTTGTCCACTAACACACTGTCTCGCATTGTACTTTGGCGAGCTCAGTCAGGCTCACAAGTCTGCCTTGTGGAGCGTGAGTTAATAGAGGGCAGGTGGCCAAGGCACATCTTTCTCTGGCATCTTCCTTGGTGTTGCACACAATACCATCACAAAGAGGAGCATCCTGGGGGGTCCATGCTCCCAGGACCAGCTGACCCAGCTGTAGGACCGGAAGTCAGACTTGTAGGAAGGCTGCTGGTGGCTGGATGGGGACAGGGGTGACAGGTGGAGATAGCTAGGGAGGTGAGATACATGCCTTTATTGTGTCCAAAAACACATATCTTTAGCGCCTGGATGAGAGAATCCTGCTTTCTCTTCCTGGCAACTGCAACCCTTATCCTTCCCTCCTACACCCCCTACAGGTACAGGATGACCCTCTTCCCCTTCAAGGATGATGTTGATATTTATTGTAATTTGGCTTCCCGTGACTTAAAAGAAGGTGAAGGTCTATCCTAAATATTGTTATTTAGCACATGGTTAAGTACATTGGTTCCGAGTTGGTCTAGATCTGCACTGTCTAATATGGGAGCCACTAGCAACAGGTGGCTACTGAAATTTAGGTTAATTAAAATGAAATAAAAATGTAAAATTCAGGGCTTCCCTGGTGGCGCAGTGGTTGAGAGTCCGCCTGCCGATGCAGGGGACGTGGGTTCGTGCCCCGGTCCGGGAAGATTCCACATGCCGCGGAGCGGCTGGGCCCATGAGCCATGGCTGCTGGGCCTGCGCGTCAGGAGCCTGTGCCTGTGCTCCGCAATGGGAGAGGCCACAACAGTGAGAGGCCCGCGTACCGCAAAAAAAAAAAAAAAAGTAAAATTCAGTCATGCATTTGCACCAAGCACATCTCACGTGCTCAGTAACTACATATGGCTTGTGGCTACCATATTGGATAGTGAAACACGGAGCATTTTAAACATTGCAGAAAGTTCTATTGGACAGCGCTGGTCTGGGTTCAAACCTCTGCTCATTTGCTGTGTGATTTTGACGAAATTACTTAGTCTTCTGGTGTCTCAGTTTCCTCATTTATAAAGTGGACAAAATAATAGTACCAACGTCACGAGATTGTGGAGGTTCATATAAGATAAGCCACGTAAACTGAGTGGCAAAGCACAGCACTCAATGGTAGCTGTCACAACATAGCTTATACTATTGGCCCTATTGTTTCTGAGTCCTCTTTCCCCACCACAAAGGACGGCTCTCGTGCCAAACACTGGGAACTTCTCAACAGATGCTCATCATATGAACAAAGTGTTAACTCCCGTGAGAACAAAGGGCTCCGCGGAAAGAGAGTCAGAAGGTTACTTGGTGCAGGCAGCTCTGTTGAGTCCAGACGGAGTGTTCTCTGCGTACACACAGTAGCTTGGATCTGCAGTTGAACCAGAGGGCGTTCTGATGCTTTCACCTTTTCTGAAAGGACAGAAGTTTCCCTGATCGTGGGCATTCAGCCAAGGGTGAACACGTCTTGACCCTCTCCGGTTCTCTCTCTCTCTCTTTTTTTTTCCCACACTGAAAGCGTATTCCCTCTGAAGAGGAAGTTTGTTTTCTGTGTCCTGGAAATGTCAGGCTCCCCAGAGGGCTGAAGGGTGGACCTGTCTCAGTCAAATGTCTCTTCCTCTGATGCAGTGGGTGACCCCCTGCTTTCTTGAATGACATCAGCCGAGCCGTAATCAAAGTACTCACGCCTGACTCACCATAGACTGTGGAGAATTGACTTCCAGCATAGCGGGGTGGGGGTGAGTGGAGGAAATGGCCCTTGGCATGTGAATGACTTCTTGACTTTTGACTCAGACATTTCAATTGTGGTCAGGCCTCGGCATTCCCCTACCCTGAGCATCTGTTCGTTCT
The DNA here is from genome assembly GCF_003031525.2 of Neophocaena asiaeorientalis asiaeorientalis. NCBI lineage: Eukaryota > Metazoa > Chordata > Mammalia > Artiodactyla > Phocoenidae > Neophocaena > Neophocaena asiaeorientalis. The sequence goes on from NW_020173550.1 coordinate 3,909,814, forward strand.
TGACTTAATTCCTTGCCAGTTTACAGTAAGCCCACCCTGGTTTTCACAGGTCACTGCAGAAGAGCTGAGTAGTTTGCATCAGCAGGGAGCCAGGATGCTTTGCAGAGTGTGCCCAGAGGCTGGTCTCTGCATTGTAAATTCCCGTCAACACACAGGAGCTGGAATACATCAGCTGATGCATTTTGGCATTTGGTGATGACTTATAGCAGGAGAGAAGGCAGTGTTTGAGGTTTCAGGGGCCAGTCTCGCATTAGGGAGCTAACCTTGAATTACTTTCAGAAGCAAAGAGATGTCAGCTGTTTCCCAGCCTCTTAGCCATCTAGTCTCCCTCGTAATTATAACTCATTGTTCCACTGACTTCCTTTTCCATAGGACAGTGTCTCAAGGGTGGACCTGTCTTAGGGCAGGGCTTCCAGAAGCAGTCCTAGAGAGGGCTCAAATATGTGTACTGAGATTTTCCCAGAGCTCCTTAAAATCTGACTGATGAGTTGTCTGAGGGCCAAACCGAGCTGAGCAAAAGTGAAAATTCGTTTACCATCGGGTCTCTTTCTCTGCTGAAACCACGGAGAGCTCACCACCTCATCCATCATCTGTAACTCAGCACTCAAAATAATTTCCCTCTTGCTTTCTAGAGCGTAGCAAGATAGACCTTTTCACTACAGGGTACACTTCTTTCTAGATATTGACTTTTTAGGGTAACTTCTAATTTTTATATAATTTCAAAGTTCTAGCCAAGTTGCAAGAATATATACCTTTCTTTAGTGGTTCACCAACTGTTGACAATTTTCCCCATTTTCTATTTTTGCTTTAACACTCCTCCCTTTCTCCCTCTTTCTCTCTATGTATATTTTTATGTTTTCCCCCTGAACTTTTGAAAGTAAATTGGAAACATTGTGCCTTTTTACTCCTAAATACTTGTGTGTACTTTCTAAGAAAAAGGATATTCTCTTACATAACTATAGTGTAGGTACTAGAGAATGCATGAAGCTTTTAAAGAAAACAGATGTTTTCATACCTTTCTTAAAGAGTGTATTACCGCAAACAAAACAAAAGAAAGCCCTCCCCCCCTGCCAAATCTCCAGACACACGTGTATCAAGGTCATTCTGTGTATCCAGCATGATGTTGGGAATTGTAAATGATATAAGGAAAGATTAGAAACAGTCCCTGTCCTAGCTGGGGAAGTAAGATCTGTGAAAAGTTAAAAATCAATGAAAGATTTAAAAGGAGACTATTAATTGGTTAAATGCAGTTTCTCTGGGGAAAAAAAATTGAAATACCCTTGAAGGGACTTCCCTGGTTGCCCAGTGGTTAAGGCTTTGCCTTCCAATGCAGGGGGTGCAGGTTTGATACCTGGTCGGAGAACTAAGATCCCACGTGCGTCTCAGCCAAAAAACCAAAACATAAAACAGGAGCAGTCTTGTAACAAACTCAATAAAGACTTAAGAAAAAACACTCATTCTAAAAATATAAATAAATAAAATAAAATACCCTTGAAATAACCATGAAAAAAACTGTAAGTTCAACATTAAGATAATTGTTCTAACTTTATTTTTAGGCTGTATAAATTCCTTAGCTAATAGCAAAATTGTAGAAGGATTTTGAGATAATTGACAGTAAAGTTTTGATTGGATTGAATTTTTTATTACTTCAATCAAATTAGAGTGTGGAGCAAAAAATTATTCTTTGTTTTAGTAGACAAAGCCTTCAATACCAAAAGCAAAGGAAATCTGTATTAAAACTCATTTGTAATCTTTAAGTATTAAAGGATTAGTGGAAAGCTTGACTATGTCCTGTTTAGTTTTGTAACAATACCTCCCCCTAGCACGGTGCCAGGCACCTGCTAGATAACTGATACACATTGTTTGATGAGAGACAATGGACTGTCTTTGGGGCAGGACACATGGAGCATTAATGCATATCCTGGGGGAAGAGTTTTGGATCCTTCATCTTCATCTTTATTGGAATGTATTCTTGGAAGCTGAGTGTGTTCCAGAATAGGAGGTTATCATGGTTCAGGTTCAAAATCAAGATAACTAGATGTAGTACACTGAAGAGTTACAAGATGGTGGCCTAGATAGAAGAGCCTGAAATGGCGATTAGGATCTGAGGTATAGAAACATGGGATTGGAGAGCTAAGGGAGAGGAGTGATGAAGCCAAGGTGAGTGTGAGTGAGTGTGGAAGACAGGGCTTGGCACTAGGCTTTCATGTGCTACCATTGGGTATGTATGGGGGGGCTTGATCCATTTTGGGTATAGGAAGGAGCGGATACACAGTAGAACTCAATAAGTGGTCCCCTGGAATAAATAAAAGATAGCAACCCAGTATCTTATTATTTAGGACATTAAAAACAACCAAAGAACCTCTGAACTGAAGGCATTGCTGTCATCACCTGCAAGGATTTTCAAAATACACCCCACCTCTATCCCCCAGATATGTATAGTGTTTGCCCTAGACTGGGCAAAACAGCTCTTTGAATCCTGAATTTATAAACTCAGGTGCCTAAAGATCGTGGACATAAAATATGAAGATGACACCTGTCATTGTGGGTGTCAACAATTATCCCCTCAGTTTTTCCGCCTTACTACTTGTGGTCAAATTATCCAAAGTGAGTCCCCTTCCCTTACTTCCTTGAGCTCTTCTCCTCTTTATCTTGTCCTTCACCCATCCTCAGCCACTCATTCCCCCAGGTAGATTTTCAACCTCACCATCACCAATAGCTGCAATATCTCCTCCCTCTCAATATCATGTTCTGCCCTTTTTCTGCCCAACACCACTGTTCTTTAGCCCAACATCATGACCTCCAATCCATTGGTCCTACCATATTTTCCCTGCCTCTCATTCCCTTGATCCTCATCCCCTCTTCACCTATCTTAAATTCCATGTTCAATTATAATCCTTGCAGATACCTTTGATTCCCTTTCTGCTCGCTCTTTATCATATTCACTTGGCTACGTCACAATCCAACTCTTTTTCTGCTTGGCACCTGTGCTTAAGCACGGAGAAATGTAGTTGGAGGAAAACATGGAATTACACTGGGTAGTCTCACTTTAAAATCATGGTCTTGAACCTAAAGTGGACTTTTTAATGCTGAGAAGCAATCTTATTTTTCACACCTGGTCATCTAACTCTCTCACTTTTCTAGAATCCCTTTGCAATCTGTCATAAACAGTCTCATCCCACACACTCCCTCCCATGCAACTTAATTTTTAATTGAATTTTATCAAAGTAAATCATGTACATAGTTTAGAAGTCAACAAATAATATTAGATATATAATGAAAAAACAGCAGTTCTTTGCCAAATTTCTCATCATTTCCAATTCTTACATTCTTGAGGTAATATTTTCAACTCCTTTACCTGTTTCTTCTGTTTTCTTCCCCCAGTATTGTGATTATATTATATTTCTTATATTTTCAGTGATATATTGCCTTTACACACACACTCATACCTGCACACACACATTTCCTCTCCCATTACTCCCTAATTTTTCCCATATGGTTTTCTCAAAAGTTTTGGTTGAGTCATTCCCCAGTATTTACATTATTATTACTATGTAACTAATATTCACAGCTGAGCTTCACAGTATGCCAGGACACCATTTCTTCTTCTTTAAAAAAAAAAAAAACCAACTTAATTTTACCCCTGAATTAACTATTGTCACTTTTTTATTCGCCAAGTTTTATTTGGCCCGTTCACTAAATCCCCCAAACTTTCCTCTGAAACAAATCAGAGAAGCTCCTCTGAATATTTCAGGTTTTCTATCACTTTCATTCTTTCTTGATGGCCTCCTTCAGGGAACTTCCTTTGCCTGTTCCAGTCCAGCTGTTTTCTCTCACCTCCTGCAGAATTGCCATACTGGGCTACTCTTCACTGCAATTCCATGGGGTCCTTCATCATCTCTTCTGTGTTGGAGCCCTGTTACTAGGATCCCACGTCTTCCTCTTTCTTGCCTAAGTCTTTTCTGTGAGGGAGTGAGTCATCCAGTAGCTTCCTGGGAAGGGTACTTGGGAGGACAATTTGGGGGGCATATTGAAAGTCAAAAATGTCTTTGTTTTACCCACATACTTGATAGTTTGGTTTGGTACCTAATTCTAGATTAGAATCAATTGTCTCTCCCATTTTGATGGTACTGCCACATTGTTTTCCAGCTATTAGTGTTGCTAATAAGAATTTTAATGACATTGATACATGCCTTGTAAATGAACACATTTTTACTCTCCACATAATTTTAGATTCTTATCTTATCCCTGCTTTTCAGAAATGTGACATGATGTTCCTTTTCAGTCCTGGAAATTATTATTTTGTTGTTGTTGTTGTATAATTGTTGCTCTTTTCCCTATTTTCTTTTTCTAGAACTCCTATTAGTTGGCCATTGTATGGCCTGGATTGATCCTCTGTTTTCCTTACTTATCTCACCAATTTTCTCTCTCTTTTTCAATTTGTTCGCCTTCCTGGGGTCTTCCCTCAACATTATTTCCCAACATTTTTTCTGAATTAAATTTTTTGGCTTTCATGCTTTTACTTCTCAAGAGCCCTTTCTTATATTTTGAATGTTCCCCTTTTCATAGTATCACGTTCTTATTTCGTGGACCAGGATTTTTTTATTTTTTGGATGATGTTAATCATAAAATACTCTCTTAGTCCTGAGCATGACATGCAAACAAACAAAAACAAATTTGCTGAAGAACCCATGAAAGCCTCTGTCCCTGGGGATTTGGTGCTCAGCACTGGGCATGAGACGTAACTTAAACATTTGTTTTCATGACTAACTCCAGGGAAATATTTATTCACATCTCCTGCCCTAAGTCTCAAGACTGAAGGGAATTGTCTTTAAATGCTGGGAAGGTCTGTGGGCGGTGTCATGCAGGATTTAGAGGAGGACACTGCTTAGGTGAATGAGGAGGATGTGAGTGATGGGAGCACTTACGTAAATGTAAAAACAATTAATTTGTCAAATCCTTTTCTCGGATAGCATGAGTGCAATACATTTTTGCCTAATAAAGTATCATTTTCCAATAGCACCCAGTATTCATTTCTTGCTCCTCTTCAGGTTTAACTTGTGGTTTCAGAGTTATTCACGGATTAGCATAATATTTGCCAACAGTTGATCATAGCAGCTGAAGAACATTTTGCACTTTTAAACAAAAATACGCTGACATTTGTGTATGTGTGGGTCTAGACGTAACATTGTGAAATGCGATACCAATCATTCATTGGCAACTAGATGGACATTGATTTGAGAATAGGTTTATTTTAACGAAATATATCATAGTAAGATGTAATCATACTTTCAAAAAATTAAATAAAACCCAGTTTACTTAAATCATTTTGATTTAAACTTTGGTATTTTTAACTATAATATGATTTTTTTTGTCTTTAAATTTTAATAGATCATTTTGAATGCTTTAGAAGAAATAACTTTTAAAAACACATTATGAACAGAAAAGTTTTTGACATTTACTTTATACTTTTATTGAAAATATATTAGAATTTTGTAAACCTTAACACAATTTTATTTTAGTTTTCAATATCATTCCTGTCAATAGAATCTAAAACATGTAAAAATATCAATTGTAAGAACAGTGGTTTTACTGAAATGGAGGCAAGGAAAATAAAGTTTGTAGAATAAGTAAGTAATAATTATGAATCATGTATGACTTTATTACTGATCATTGCTAGCCCAGCAACAGAACGAGGACAATAATTCAATCGTCGTTATTTTTCTGACTTTCAGTAATTTAAAATCCTAGCTTTACCTGAACTTTTCTTTCTTCCTTTTTTTTTTTTTTTGTTGTTATGAGGGTATATTCATCAGGATAAGAGGAGAGGACCTATTTTATTGAACAATTTGTTAGCTTGGTTTAAAATTTTAAAATATTTAAACATACAGTGCATGGGACTTCATCTGTACTTCTGCTCCAGCCCTTTCATTTGAGGAGACTTAGAGTTATTATTATTATTAGCTTTAGGCCTAGAATTGAAGGCTCTTGAGATTGTTATCTGGGCTCTTGTGTTCTCGTCTTCCTTCCTCTGTCTCCCGCCCTCCCTCTAAACTGGGGTAGGGAGGCAAAGACTATGAAAGTGTAATGTATAATTTATGTTCTAACAATCTGTTGTGAGGTAGAGAGTCAAACAAGACATTCTCTATATTAATCAATTGCTTGTGGTGACATGAAATGTTCTAGTATTTTGAGATGGGATCCATGAAAATCACTAGCTCCTTGGGGATAGAGGTCATGTAGAACTGATCTTTCTCTTTAACAGTGTCTAGCAGAGTCCTGGGCAAATAAGGGAGTGTTTTTGGAAAAGATGAAACACTTCCAAGGCCTGGAGGATGGGTAGGATTTCATACACAGAGTGTTGGAAATATCAAGTCTGGGAATGCAATTGTGGACGAGGTGCAAAAGTATGTGTACGTGTACGTGCGTGTGTGTGGGCGTGTGAGTGTATGAGTGAGATGGGGTGGGGGTGGGAGAGAAAGAGTGAGAGAGATTTTAGCTTGGATGAACTGGAGGGTGTGCTAGAGGAGTGGAGAATAGGATGGGGCAAAAGAGAGCCCCAGCTGATGCAAGACCTTGGGGAAAAACATTATTCTCAGGTTACATTATGAACATGTGGAACAGAGAGGATGGTGGTGCCATTGGAAAAAGGTGATTTATGGATCACTGTGAATTACTGTAATTACTTTCAGTCAAGCAAAACAAAAGGGAATGATTAAGACAGGGTCCATTTGCATGAAATTTGAGTTTTAAAATCTGGAAAGCTCCAGAGAAGGCAGGAAGCAAAGTGCATCACCAACTTCACAACCAGGCTCATTTTCTAATTTGGCTAATTTTAAGAGCCAATTTTTTGAGTGTCTTTGCTTAACTATAAAGAAAGCAAAGAGAAGCAGGAAGGGTGAGGGCCAGGAAAATTTGAGATGATTTTTCCTTTGTTATATAATGAAACTTAAAAAAAAAAGTAGATAAGAGCATCAGTCAGTCAGTTTCTTTGATTTTGGGCCAAGTTGAAATGTCCTCTGTTCTATTTGCTCATTTTAAAGAGCTTAATGTTAACAAACTCTAATCCTTTCAGTTCTTTTATGCTCATAAGAAAATGCAACACCTGTCAAAGAAAATCTTGTGATCATTTTTGGTTAAAATGAATACAGAAAGGAACTGGGGCAAATTAATCTCCAGCACTGCTTCCTAGCAAATTAACCTCCAGCACTGCTTCCTAGCCCTAAGAAGGGTATTGGGGAATGTTTAGGGGAAAGAGCTGGTCCCAAGCTCTCCTGTTTTATAAAATGCAATAAACATTACCCTCATAGTTTGGGTATTATCCAGTACATGAAAGTCAGTGGAATAATACAAGGCGTTCCAGGGCTGACCCTGCTATTAACTGACTATATGACTTTAGAAAACTTATCTTTGGGGGGCTCCATTTTCTTCTTCAAAAACAAGAAGAAATTGAAATAGATTATCCCAAAAGTACACTTTGCGAGAGAGAAATGGAGGGCCAGAGGGAAGTAGGAAGGAGACATCAAAAGAAAGGGTCTGGGCGCTTGCTACTGAAGTGTTGCTGCTTGTAAGAGGTGTCAGCTGACAAAACAAGAAAATATATGTGTTTATATTAATAGGTTACATACACATATCTATGAACATTTTTGTATATAAACATTTGTGTCTGCATTAAGGGTCGATTCACACTGATCTCTCTAACTCTAATCTGTTTCCAGGTGGGTCTTTCTGGACTCCTCCCCTAGATTATCTGTAACCTTCCACTCCAACAGTGAGAACCTGGCTCCCATCATCTGCCGCCCATTAATTTAATTGTTCAATTCTAGTATACATCTATAGTGGTATCAAAATGGTTCATCTACACCCCATGGGAATCAACTTGATCAGCTAGGGTGTATCAACTGTGCTTATGTACAGTTTCTTTTGCCTTTGATCTTACAGACTCCATTTCCAAAGTGTACAGTGTCAGCAGCTTTTCCCCCACCCCTTTCAATGAAGTTGTTTCATACATTTGTAATATGGTTAGATAGTTTTGTCATATTATGTATTCTATTCTGGTATCCTTCAGACTCCTGAATGATTTTTTTTTTTTACTTTGGCCGAACCAGGCGGCTTGTGGGATCTCAGTTCCCCGACTAGGGACTGGGCCCTGGCAGTGAAAGCGCTGAGTCCTAACCACTGGACTGCCAGGGAATTACCCTCAAACTCTTAAATGACTTTTTTTTTTTTTTTTTTCGGTACGTGGGCCTCTCACTGTTGTGGCCTCTCCCATTGCTCCGGACGCGCAGGCTCAGCGGCCATGGCTCACGGGCCCAGCCGCTCCAAGGCATGTGGGATCTTCCCGGACCGGGGCACGAACCCGTGTCCCCTGCGTGGGCAGGCGGACTCTCAACCACTGCGCCACCAGGGAAGCCCTTAAATGACTTTTTTAGTTTGCATACATTAAGCTTCACTAATCTATAAAGTTCCATGGGTTTTGACAAATGCGTGGTGTCGTATTTTCACCATTAAAATATACAGAATAATTTTACCACCCTAAAAAAAATTCCCTGTGCTTCATCATTCAACTCTCTCTTCCCTCGGAACCCTGGAAAACACTGATATTTTTACCATCTGCATAGTTTTGCCTTTTCCAGAATGTCGTATAATTGGAACCTTACAGACTGGCTTCTTTTACTTAGTAATAACTATTTGAGATTTCTCCATGTCTTTCTGCAACTTGATTGTTCCTTTAAAAAAAAGTATTGCACTGTGTGGATGCACCAGAGTTTGTTTAACCTCTCATTTATTGAAGGAAATCTTGGTTTCCATTTTTTGGTAATTATGAATAAAGCTGCTATCAACACTCACCTTTGTGTGAACATAAGTTTTCAAATCAGCCTGGTGAAAACCTAGGAGCACAATGGCTGTAACTTATGGTAAAAAAGTGCCAAACAGTCTTTCAAAGTGACTCTATCATTTTGCATTTCCATAACAATAAATTAGATAAATATATTGCTTTTTTATTGAGGAGATTTAAAAATGAAAAATTTTGACTTTGCTTAGAAGTTAGTAGTTCTCATGAGGGAAAAAACCCAACTTCAATGGGGGTGTTTTCAGTGTTTCAGACACTATGATAATGCTAAAAACACAAAGATGGTGTAGGCTTCAAACACTAGAGTGTCTATGGAAACCAGGAAGATGAACATTGAAGAAACAACAGCATATACAGTTGACCTTTGAACAACACGGTTTGAAGCGCGTGGGTCCAGTTATACGCAGATTTTTTTCGATAGATACGTGGTTGGTCTGTGAAATCTGCAGCTGTGGACGGCCAACTATAGGACTTGAGCATCGGCAGATTTTGGTATCCATTGCGGGTCCTGGAACAAATCTCCCTTGGATACAGAGGGAGGGGCGACATTAGTTTGCATTTTCTAGAGTTTTATATAAATGGAATTGTATATTATGTATTCCTTTTTTGTCTGCCTTCTTTCACTCAGAATAGTTATTCTGAGATTTACCATGTTGTGAGATCAATAGTTCACTCATTTTTTTTTTTTTTAACGGTACCCGGGCCTCTCTCACTGTTGTGGCCTCTCCCGTTGCGGAGCACAGGCTCCGGACGCGCAGGCTCAGCGGCCATGGCTCACGGGCCCAGCCGCTCCAAGGCATGTGGGATCTTCGCGGACCGGGGCACGAACCTGCGTCCCCTGCATCGGCACGCGGACTCTCAACCACTGCGCCACCAGGGAAGCCCCTAGTTCACTCATTTTAATAGCTACATAGTATTCCATTGCATGAGTATACCATACTTTTTTCTTCATTAGGATTTCTGTCTCTCTGCTTACCTACCTGTTCTTGTGTAATGTCTGCTTTATCTATTGGAGCCCTTAGCATATTAATTATAGTTGGTTTAAATTCCAGATCTGATATTCTAACATCCCTGTCACGTCTGGTCCTGATGTTTGCTCTGACTCTTCAAATTGTGTTTTTTTGTCTTTTGATATGGCTTGTAAATTTTTCTTGATAGCTGGACATGATATACCAGAAAAAAGGGACAGGTGTAAATAGGCCTTTGGTAATGTGGTGCAGCGTTGTGGGGAGGGGAAGCGTTCTATAGTCCTATGATCAGGCCTCAGTCTTTTAGGGAGCCTGTGCCTCTGTGAACTTCACGAGTATTTCTCAGTTTTGTTTTGTTTTTTTTTCTTTTCTTACCCTTGGGTGGGAAGGGATGGCTCCAGTAGGTTGGACTTGAGTATTTCCCTTCTCCCACCTGGAAAGCTAGAGCTTCCCCCAGGTCAGATAGACTCTAATAATAACCCAGCAGGTTAGACTCTGGTAACTAATTTCTTCTGAGGGCAGGCCTAATTAAAAAGAATGCTGTGGCATATTTAAAAATGGTTCTTTCTCTCCTCCCCTGCTGGAAGCCTGAGGGAATTTTTTTTCTGATACTACGAGAATCCAGTAGAGTTTGGTATGGTCAGTCTTATTAATTTTAGCTATACTAGTGGGTGTGTAGTGGTGTCTTATTGTGGTTTTAATTTGCATTTCCCTGATCACTAATTACATTGAGCATGTTTTCATGTGATCATCTGCCCTCCGTATATCTCCTTTGGTGAAGTGTCTATTCAAATCCTTTGTCCATTATTTTATTGAATAATTTTAAAAAGTATTGAGTTAGGTGAGTTTTAAGACTATGTATATATATTCTAGATGCAAGTCCTTTGTCAGATGTATGCTTTGCAAATATTTTATCACTATCTGTGATCGTTCTTTTCATTTTCGTAATGGAGTTTTTTGAAGAGCAGGTTGATTAGTGCCCAGGTCTTAATTTGTAAAAGGCAATTGAATGATAACACAGAGAAGTCAATACCATTGAAAGAAAAACTTAATGTTGCTCAGTTTCCTAGAAATGTTCCATGTAAAATTACATGGGAAGCATTACCAAATAAGTGATAAAACTTCCTAGGTATATTGTTTGGGTAAATGTTATTAATATAGATATTGTAGAAATTATATGGAATTCCTAAAAATGTGGTATGTCCTGGTAAAATGTTATCAGTCATAATTCTAGTTATTATCTTAAAATGTTGTATGTCACAGCAGTAATCAAGTTTCTTTGTCAGTTACATTCTAGTCAGGTCTTTAACCATGCCCTTTAAGTCTTTTGTCATTCATAGACAGAATTGTGTTACTCTGATGCCTTTGCAAAAAATGCTTCATTTTTGAGAAGATTCATAGAAGGGACTTTCTGACAAGTACAGGTTTTTGCTCAATTTCAGATCATACTGCTGAACTGGGTAAGAAATTAAGAAATCCTAATGGAAAACCTGATGGCTTAATAAGACTGTTAACAAAAAGGACTAGTTACATAGGACTGAGTGAACTGGTAAATATAATTATAATTTTTATGGATTTTCTTTTGGTCTGAAATATTATTGTCTTTTAATCTGTGTTCTCCAGATATAAGAAAACCTTTTCTCTTAATCTAATGACTTACAGCAATTTGGTAAATTATATCTTTGTAAGCAGAATTGAAACATTTAAATATTTATCTTTTCTTTCTACTTATCCCCCCAGAAATTGGAAACTCTTAGGTTACCGGAAGTCTTATCAGGTGAATAAGGAAGGTCACCACCTGACAGGTGCAGGAATCTCAAGATACTTTGGGGACTTAAAGAAGAGAGAAATTCACTCAAATCTATAGATATTGCAGGCAGACAGAATCTGCAGCAAGCCCTTAGCATGGCTTTCCGGGCCTTAAGCAGCCTTTTAAAAGTTTAATCTGAGATTTCTTATAAAAATTTCCAGCAAAATCAATTTTAAAAAGCCTCTATGATCGATTACACTTATGTAAGTAATCAGGTCAAGTTTATTGAAACCAGACTGATTTGCAAAACAAATTAGTCATAATTTAACTATATTTGATAGAAATGAGGGCAATTTTAGAGAGAAAAATTATGTTTCAATGGATATTAAGTTCTATTATAATTAATTATCTTTGAGGTTTGATATTTACTGCCTAAAACTCACTTCCCAGATAGCTCCTTGTTGCTATGTTACATAATTGTAAATTTTAATTGAATTATTAAAAAGACACTCTAAGCTTGTTTCTGAAGCTTATCACAGTAATCTGTCTTTGGGTGAAGATCAGATGCCCCACTACCTGCAACCAGTAGAGTGTGCATACTGGAAAAGACATCATTTAAAGAACTGTCTCCAGCCTAGATGGAAGGACTTTTATCAGGTACTCTTAACTAGCTCGTGAGCAGTGTAACTGAAGGGGATTGACTCTTGGATTTATATTTCCCACTTAGAAAAGGCCCTGACACTGGACTGGTTTATAGAGAGGACTGCTGACCTCAAAATCACCTTAAAATGACACTCAAACAGGGGAGAAAACCACACCCACACCAGGATGAGAACATGACATCAGAAGTAGACAGCTACCCCAAGATGCTGGACCTGACCTGTATGATTATTTACAGTATTTTCTTAATTTCTTGGACTTTTGCATATGAATCAAATGTTTTTTTCTATCATAAGTACAATCTAATGCAGAGTTTTAAAATTAATTTAATTGTTGGGTTTGTGGTCAATTACCTATATCCAATACTTTTGGGTTACTTTGGTGGATTTCTCCTTTCTAAGGCTCTAACTGGATGGCCCTTAGGAAATTAATTCTAGAAGAAAGGAGTTATAGTTATGTTTGGGACACTATTGATAATACTAGATGGGACTCCCTCACTTGGCCAATCAATCATACTTGCTCTGACCATGGCCATAAATATGAATTTTCTTTTAAAGTTACTCAAGCTCAGTCAGAGTAATGAGCTAACTTTCAGTCAAAGAAAATAACCTTCGTCAGTTATGGGATGGATTTATATGGATAATGCCTGGTTATGATGGTTTAAGTTTAAGGGCCCCCCTTATGTTGGGAACAATTAAACCATACTAAGGATGATCAGCCTAATAACACTAGGAAATTGAGCTGGGTGCCTTATGAACAATGTGAATATATAATTTCCCTTAAAGATAGGGATTGGTATGGAACAGACTAGGTCAGATGACCTGGAGGTATACTGGGCTGCACCTGATGGAAGTTCTTGCCTTAAATTCTTACTTATGACCTTACCACTCCTACTAGGTATATTACTTGTATTCTGCCTATTTTGCAAGGTTGTTGTTTCTTGCATTACCAAATGTGTGACTGAGCCTCTGATAAAATGATGACTAGGTGACTTGAAATGATTGACCAAATACATAGTTCTACATGATATCAATGATTGTAATGGTGATATTCTAGATATGTGAGGAAGCCACAAGAAGGAATCTTTTCCTGGACCATCACAGACTAGTAAGCCAGGTTGTCCAGGGACTTTTGGCTACTGTTAACAGAGCCTAGTCCAGTAATAACACTAAATAACCAAAATCCTGGTCTGACCTAGGAGTGAGCATTCCTACCACTGTGGGACAAAATGGTCATGAAATGCCTCCCAAACCATGGTCAATTTTATGATCGTGAGGGGGCACTGACAACTAAAAATCATCACTTGCCATCTGATTCTACAAGAATTAAATCACTAGTCACTGCAGTTGCTGACCTTTAACACACCCTGAAAGGAGTTCAGGGCAGAGATCAGGAATGAGGCACTCTGTGCTCTGGAAAAACTGGCAGAACAGGCCTTTTCAGAAGAAAATTTTATGAACCCAATTTCTTGCACCTTCCCATACTTAGAAAAGTACTGAAAACATTAACTAGGATGTCTGTTCCTCGTGACTAGTGGCAGCCTTCTACCAGTTGTGTGCTTGATTGCACGTACTCCCTTCACCAAAATCACATATATGCTGACCTCCCCCTACCTCTTCAGAGCAGTTCCTTAGAGTTATCTGAGCGGCCTCATCTGGGCAAAGAACCAGCTTTTAGTTTCATCAATTTGGTGTAATGTTCTATTTCAGTGTTTTCTGCTTTGATCTTTATGAATTCATTTGTTTTGGCTATTTGAGATTTAATTTGCTCTTCTTTTCTAGTTCTTCAGGTGGAAGCTGAGGCCATTGATTTGACACTTTAAAAATGTATAAGCATTTAGTGATAGGAATTTCCCTTTAAGAGTAATCTCATAGAAGATGATAAAGTAGGAAGCACCAGGAACCTTTGTCTCCACCTGGACAACAAGAGTCCTGGTAGAAATGGTCTGAAATAAATATTTTGGAACTCTAACATTTATTGGAATGCTTGCAACTTCCAGGGGAAATCTTGGCTGGTAAGTTGCAGTTAATTTTGGTCAACTTCAGCCGTTGGTGCTTTGGGGCTACCCATTTCAAATTCCCAGCCCTGTGACAGTCAGCTGTGGGGATGGCAATCTGTGTTTTTGGTGCTGCATCTAGGCTAGGTAATAAAGACCTTGTCCTCCAAATATTGGAGTTCTGGTTGTAGATTGCTGCTCTGATTACTAAGGCATAGGCATGGTGGCTGGCTGCCATTGTTCCAACCCCCATGGGCTGTAGTGACTTCCAAGATACTTAAAAGGCTCCACATGTTTTTCTTTCTTTTTTTTTTTTTTTGACATTCAAAAAAAAAAGACTATACATGTAGGGAAATTTAGAAGCCATCACATATTCCCAGGGAGATACACAGACTCAGAAAAGAACTGAGATCTTAAGCTTTCACCTCAGGCTGATCCTAGCATAGAGACACCCTATAAGAATCAGGAAAACAGTAAACCCTGGGGGAGGATAAGACTGATTTTCATAGTTACCACATTATAAGATTATAACGTTTACTGTACAACAAAAGTCATAAGGCATACAAAGAAACAGGAAAGTATAGCTCATTCAAAGGAACAAAAAATAATTGATAGAAAATGTGCCCAAACTATCCCAGATGTCAGACTTACTGGACAAAGACTTTAAAACAACTTTTAAAGATACTCAGAGCTAAAGGAAGACATGTACAAAAAAGAGGATATCAATGTGCTAACAAAATGAGAATATCAATAAGGAGATAGAAATTAGAAAAAGGAATCAAAAAGAATTTGTGAAGCTGAAAAGTATGATAACTGAAATAAAAACTAAAATGGAGGGGTTCAAAGTCAGATATGAGCAAGCAAAAGAAAGAATCAGTTTATAGATAGGACAATTGGAATTATCAAGTCCAAGGAACAGAAAGAAAAAGGGAATGAAGAAAAGTGAACAGAGTCTAAGGGACCTGTGGGATACCATCAAATAGACCAACATGCACATATGGGAATCCCAGGAAGAGAAGAGAGAGAAAGTGGCAGAAAGAATATTTGAAGAACTAATGGCTGAAAACTACCCAAATTTGATGCAAGATATAAATATACAAATCCAAGAAGCTCATTAACTCCAAGTAGAATAAGCTCAAAGATATTATAATCAAACTGCCAAAAGCCAAAGCCAAACTGAGAGTCTTAACATCAGCAAGAAGGAAGTGATTTAGCAAATACAAGGGATCCTCAACAAAGATTATCAGCCAAATTCTCATCAGAAACCTCGGAGGCCAGAAGGTAGTGGGTTGATATGTTCAAAGTACTGAAAGAAAAAAAAAAAACACTGAGAACTCTATATCTGGCAAAACTGTCCTTTAAAAATGAGGGAGAAATCCCCAAATAAAGACATTCCTAGATAAACAAAAGGAGTTTATTACCACTACACCTGCCTTGCAAGAAATACTGAAGGGAGTTCTTCAGGTTGAAATGAAAGGAAAACTAGACAGTAACTTGAAGCCATATTAAGAAATAAAAATCTCTGGAAAAGGTAAATAGGTGGGAAATTATAAAAGTCAGTATTATTGTAATTCTGCTTTGTAACATCACTTTTTATATTTTGTACATGATTCAAAAAACAAATTATTAATCAATGTTATTGAGCATATAATATATAAAGATGTAATCTCTGACATCAGTAACAGAAAGATGTGGACAGAGCTGTAGAGGAGTAGAGTTTTTGTATGCTATTCAAGTTAAATTGGGATAAATTCAAATTAGATTGTTAGAACTTTAGGATGTTAAATGTACTCTTCATGGTAACCTCAAAGAAAATGTCTATGGAGTATAGACATAAGAAGATGAGAAAGGAACCAAAATGTTTTACTAAAAAAAATTAAACACAAAAAGAAGGCAGTAATGGAGAAATTGAGGAACAAAAAAGCTAAAGTCGTACAGAAAATATATAGCAAAATGGCAGATTTTTTTCTTATCAGTAATTACTCTAAATGTAAATAGATTGGAGGAGTGGGTAGAAAATATGATTCAACTATATACTATCTACAAGAGACTCAGTTTATATCTAAATATACAAATAGGTTGAAAGTGAAAGGATGGAAAAGATATTCAGTATAAATAGCAACTGAAAGAGAGCTGGAGTGGTTATACTAATATCAGACAAAATAGGTCTTAAATCCAGAAATATTCAAGGGACAAAGAATGATATTATATATTAATAAAAGTTTAGTATAGCAATGTGATATAATAATTATAAACATTTACACACCTAATAACAGATTCTCAAAATATACAAAGCAAAAATTGAGAGAATTGAAGGGAGAAAAAGGCAATCCTACAATAATAATTGGAGGCTTCAGTACTCCAATTTCAATAATGGTAAATCAACCAGACATAACATAAGTAAGGAAATAGAGCACTTGAACTGCACAATAAAACAACTAAACCTAACAGACGTATGCTAAACACTCCACCCAACAACAGTAGAATAAACATTCTTCTTAAGTGAATAGGGAACTTCTCCAGGATAGACCATATATAAGGCCAAGAAACAAGTCTCAATGGATTTGAAAACATAGATATCATACAAAGTATCTTCTTTAATCTCAACAAGATCAAGTTAGAAATCACTAACAGAAGGAAAACTGGAAAATTCACAAATATGTGGAATTAAACAACACACTGTTATACAACCAATGGGTCAAAGAAAAAAAATCAAAAGGAAAATTAGAAAATACTTAGAGGTGAATGAAGACAAAAACACGATATACAAACACATATGGGATGCATTACAGCAGCGCTCCAAGAAAATAAAGATCTGTAAATGCCCATGTTAAAAAGGAAGAAAAATCTCAGAACAATAATCTAACTTTATATCTTAAAGACCTAGAAAAGGAAGAGCAAATTAAACCCAAATCTAGCAGAAGGAAGAAAATAATTTTTAAAAATATAAGGCAGAGGTAAATGGAGAATAGAAACAAAGTAGAGAAAATCAATAAAACCAAATATTGGTTCTACGAACAGCTCAACAAAATCAGAAGTGAAACTGGAAACATTACTAGTGCCCTGACAAAGATAAAAAGATTATGAGTATACTATGAGCAAAGGTATGCCAACAAATTTGATATCTAGAAGAAATGTACAATGACTTAAGACACAAATTAACTAAACTGACTCAAGAAGAAATAACATATTTTATCGGATGTTTAACAATTGAAAAGATTGAATCAGTAACCATAAACCTCCCAAGAAAGAAAAGTCCTGGACCGGATGGCTTCACTAGTGAATTCTAACAAACATTTAAAGGATTAGCACCAATCGTTCTCTAACTCTTCCAAAAAATTGAAGAGAACACTTCCTAACTCAGTCTATGAGACTAGCATAACTTTGATCCCAAAGCCAGATAAGGACATCACAGAAAAGAAAATTACAGATCCAAATTCCTTATGAATATTGAGGTAAAAATCCACAAAAATATATTAGCAATTTGAATCCAACAGCATATCAAAATGATTATATTCATCATGATCAAGGGATTTACCCTAGGAATGCAAGGTTGCTCATTATAATTAGTAAAACACAATTAACAGAATGTAGAAAAAGAATCCACATGATCATCTCAACTGATGTAGAAAAGACATTTGGCAAAAATGCAACACATCTTTCATGATAAAAGCTCTCAGGAACGTAGGAGTAGAGGAAAAGTTCCTCAACACAATAGAGTATTTTAAAAAATTTATTGAAGTGTAGTTGATTTACAATGTTGTGTGTAGTTTCAGATGTACAGCAAAGTGATTCAGTTATACGTATACATATATTCACTCTTTATCAGATTCTTTTCCCATATAGGTTATTACAGAATATTGAGTAGAGTTCCCTGTGCTGTACAGTAGGTCTATAAAGGGTATTTATGAATAAACTTCAGCTAACATGATATTCAATGGTGAAAGACTGAAATCTTTACCCCTAATGTCAGGAACAAGACGAGGATGCTCGCTTTCCTTCTTGCTATTCAACCTTGTACTGGAAATTCTAGCCAGAGATTCTTACTGTTCATGTTAACTTTGATTATCTGATTGAGGTAGCATTTGTCAGGTTCTCCACTAGAAAGTTGGAGAAACTCCTTTTAATAATGTATGCTTTTGAAAGGAAGTCACTATACACAGCATACATTTAAGGAGTGAGGAGTTATGTTCCATCCCTTTGAGAGCAGAGTGTCTCCGTAACTTATTTAGAATTCTTCTGTGATTTGTCTATTATCTCCCATTTATTTATTGATTGAGTATTGATTGATATCAGTATTGACTCATGGATATTTATATTATACGTTGAGTTATAAACCAGTGTTACTTTATTTTGTTGCTCAAAAAAACAGAAAACAGTTTTGTCATTTTTTCAAAAATTTTTTCTCCCTTCTCCTTCATTGAGGATTCCTACAATATGTTTATTAGTCCAATTAAGTTTATCCAGCTGGTGTTCTTTCCCCTTTTTTCCTCTTTAGGTTTCTTTTTTGTATAATTTTTATTGCTATGCCTTTCAGTTCTCTACTCATTCCTTCTGCAATGTCTGATCTGCCATTAATCCCATACAACATACCTTACAGTCTCTGACATTGTAGTTTTAATCTCTGAACATTACATTTGTGTACTTTTTGGAGCTCCCATATGTCTACTTAACTTTTTGGATGTATGGAACACTATATTTTATGTTTGTATTAATGTCCTTGTCTACTAATTCTAACATCTGTATTAGCTCTGGGTTGGTTTTTATTGATTGGTTTGTCTCTCATAAGGCATCATATTTTTGGTTCTTTGCATGCCTGGTAATTTTTGATTGGATATCAGACATCATGAATTTTACCTTGTTGGATACTGGTTATCTTTATATTCTTACAAATATTCTTAACCTTTGTTCCAGCACACAGTTGACATACTTGCAAATACCAATATTTTGATTCACTTGATGTCCTGCTTTTTAGATTTGTTAAGTGATACGAGGGCAAGATTTGGTCTAGAGCTAATTATTTCACACTACTGAGGTAAGATCCTTCTGAGTATTTTACCCAGCACCTCGTGAATTATGAGGTTTTCCAGTTGGCTGTTGGAAATAGTCAATATTCCCGGCCTTATGTGAGTACTGGACACATTTTCCCTCAATTTTTAAAATTTCTGTCTCTGGCCTCAGGTAGTCTTTTCACAAGGATCAGTATTCTGTTGAATATTCAATGGGGACCCTCTGCAGATATCTGAGGTTCTTTCCCTGTGCAGCTCTCTCCTTTTTGATATTCTGTCCTGTGAATTATAGCCACCTTAGTCAGCTCAGTTTCCTAAATTCTGGGAGTCCTTTGGGCTCTGCCTAGGCTCCCCTCCCCCCATGCCATGGTCTGGAGACTGTCTCAAGACAATATACTGGGGCAATGGTAGGGTTCCCCTCATTTCCCCCCCCCCCCGCCCCGCCGTCTTTCAGGAATCATTGTTCTTTATTACCTGATGTTCAGTTTCTTGAAAAGTTTTTTTTTTTTCATATGCTTTGTCTTTTGTTCAGTTTGGTTTGATTTTTTCAGGCAGGATGTTCAATCTGGTCTTTGTTACTTTATCTTAGGTAGAAGTTGAACATCATTTTGCTCATTTGTTAAATATTGGCACATAATAGAGAATTTAAAAAGACATATTGCAAGCAGACAAAAAACGTCTAGGCTTGCATTTAGTCCTTAGGTCATCAGTTTGTGATCTCTGAGGGAGAAGATCACGTAGATAGGCAAAAGTCTCATTCTGAGAAAAATGGAGCAAGCCAGGGTGAGCTGGTTTAGCTGAGAATAAAAAGATATTCTATGTTTTCAAGAAGAATGGAATTGGCAGCCAATGTTTCCCTGTCTGTTGTATGGTTGGCCAAGATTATTACTATATTGAAAATTGTTGGGTTTAGGAGGAGACAAGAGGTCAGTATGTGAATAAAATAGGATTGCCAGATTCAGCAAATAGAAATATAGGGCAAGTTTAAATATGAATTTAAAGTAACGAAGGATAAATCTTTACTATAAGTATGTCCTAGGTGTGATTTGGAACATACATAAACTAAAACAATTATTTGGTGTTTATCTTAAATTCAAATTTAACTGGCTGCCCTGCATTTTTTTTTTTTTTTTTTTTTGCCAACTCTAGGATAAAACTACTCAGTGAAAGTGGGAGATAAACCCAAAGCAAGTCAGGGTGAGCTGAGTTAGGAATCAAAAGTCCTGTTTTGAGTATAATCATAAATGGATCGTCATTGGCTTAGGTCTTGGGATTAGTCTGGTTTTGAAAGAAAGAACTGAAAACTAGCCCACAAAGCTCTTTTAATAATATGATCCCTTACACTGATATAACACATATGCTTTTCCAAAGTTCTTTCACAATGCATCCTCTCACTTTACCCTCCAAACCACCAGAAGTTCAGTTCACATTAGCCGTAGTTTGACAGTCGAAAACAACCAAGGGCTAGAGAAAAGAGACTATTCTGAAGTCCCCAAATGTGTTAGTATTAAATCAAGACCCAGGAACTATTTTTTTTCCTACTTGTAGAGTAGTTGACAATCTTAAAATAGAGGTGCCAAGGTTCAGACTCTGTGTGTGAGTGTGTGTGTGTGTGTGTGTGTGTGTGTGTGTGTGTGTGTGTGTGTGTGTCTGTACATGGACAAACAGGTGAGAATGTGTGACATTCCTAGCAAGGGAGGAAGAGGTTAATCTGCTTAATATGAACCTAATCCTGTGAGTTTAAACCAGGCCACACTTTCCATCCTTCATTTCATAGCTGAAACTGAATCAAAACCAGCTCAGGTGAAGGCAGTTCTTTGGGTCATGCTCACTTCACTTTTCTTGCTTTCTTTTGTTACTGCCTCTCTGTCTCTTAGCTCTTGGAGTTATCTTCCATATCCGGATCCTCAGAGACAAATTTCAGGTTCTTGGGTTTCATTGCTTCCATCCTCGAGATAACAGTTTGACTTGCTCTCGCCCTCTGGTACTTCCTGGTCCTGCCATTTTGACTGAGCTCCAGCCCCCCGCAAGACCCCAGCCTGCTGTTGACTTGGTGAGCTGATATTCTAGCCAGGGTGGGGCTTTTGAAGGAAGCAGGTGGGTAGTAATCTTGAGCTGTGAGGGGGTGCTTTGGCAGCAGCCAATTAGCTAGAAATCTTCTGCAAACTGGTCTGTTGACCATTTCTGAGACGTGTGCTGTGCTGCTATTCATCTACCTTTCAGCCTGGAGTGCTATGACACAGTCCATACCCCTGGCAGGAACCTTCATGGTGACCTGCTTTAAGTGTTGACTTAAGCCAGGTTCATGAACATAAGGCCTCCATAGTTCGTGTACCTCTTAAGCTGCCAGCAAATGTTTATTCAGTGCTTTAATTTTATTAATCTGTTTTCCTTCCTTCTCTCTTGTTCTCTTTTTTGCCCTCTCACCCACCCCTTTCTCCCTCTGCCTCTCTCCCCTGCCTCTCTCTTTCCAATCTAGAGCCATTTGAATGGAAATAAGGAACATACTACAATATGGAAGGCACAGCTCCATCCAGTAATATGTTTTACTCTTTTCCAGTTCATATCAGTTGGGCCAAAAACCCACTACTAAACCAGATGTGAAGCTCCCCCTACCAGCAGTGCATTTTTATCAACTGCTTTGAGCTAAGGATGGAATAAATCGACTGCTTGAATTGGAAATTTTTACTGACCCTGATACTAAGAAAAAGTATAGCAAATAGGGGTCATGAGGTAATCATTTGTATATTAGTCAAAGAAGCTCCCTGTGTCGACCTCCAAACCTAAAAATTTTTGGAGAAGATGATATATGGAAACCCATATTCTCTGTCCTAATCTCACATAACTTTGGAGTTGGAAAAAGCATTGGAGACTCTGAGATGTTGAATGAGGTAGAGTAGGGACAAAACTCAAAGCCCCTAGGCTTTATGACAATCTACTGTTACAATATACTTCCTTTAGTTTTCTGAGTTTTTCATTTCACTCTGTGAGATTGAGAAGTTTCAGAATAATGTGGTTGGTTAGATTGGTGGGAATATCCAATCTAACTGAGATCCAACTAGCTGAGAATCTAGTTCTTTATCTCTTTAGGATAGGGCTGATTCTCCAATGTAGGGTGAAGTCCAAACTCGTTAGGTTGGCCATTTGAGGTCCTCCACTGGTTGATGTCCACCTGATTTTCCATCTTTATTCCTGGTGAGTGTCATCAGCTTATGCAAACTGGTTCCCTTACTGCCCATGGAACACTCTTCATGCTTTGCCTCTTCTGAGTCTGTTTCTGAAATGGGCTCCTCTCTCCATGCTATCTACATCCTATACCATCTCAAGTCCTAGCTCAGATGTTACTTCTCTATGAAACTTTTCTGACACCCTCTGATCTCCTAGGCCATTTTTGTCTGCACCATTCTTGACGACTTACTGTGTACCAGGAATGAAGTTCAACATAGTGGGCACTAATTGATCAAAATGGTTGCTGGTCATAGCTCTAGCACAGGGTTCCAAAGGATTTCCTTTTGTTCCAGATAGTTCCCTTTAATTGCTAGATGATGAGGAGATCTGGAGGGAAGGGCCAGAGTGGCCAGAGTAGCCCTGGCACAGTGGTGGGAGGATTTTGGGATAGATGCTATTTACCACCCAGAATAGAGGTATTTTAAGATTTTAGCAGTCTGCATAGACATAACAATGCATATCAGACTAATGTCATTTCTCCATATATTATCTTATTTTCTTAACCTGCTTCATATGTGTGTGTTTTACATAGTTTTAGAACTAAAAATTTATTTCAGAAATCATCCATTCTAGGGGTTCTTAGCCTAGGGTTTGTTCTATAGACTCAAAAGGAGTTGATAGCTTTCATCAGATTTTTCAAAGGTATGCATAAAGAAGAAAAATTTAGGAACAACTGCTCTGCTCCAACACTTCCATTTACAGATCAAGAAAGTATAGCTCAGTGGTTGAGCATTAGTGCTCTGCATGCAATACTTTTCAGGGAAATATTTGCTGCCTGCAGTCTAATTTAAGTTCCTTTGTTGAAGGCACCCTTATTATTAACCTTATTGAAGGTGTTCCATGATACCACATTGATTGTCTGTACCTTTTCTTCTGCAAGGAGCCTGTGGAGCTTGCCTGCTAGGTTGGAGTTCTCTTTTTTTTTTTTTTTTTAATAGTCTGTGCCTACAAGGCACCTTCAGTTTATTAATTAATTAATTTATTTTTGCTGTGTTGGGTCTTCGTTTCTGTGCGAGGGCTTTCTCTAGTTGTGGCAAGCGGGGGCCACTCTTCATCACAGTGCACGGGCCTCTCACTATCGCGGCCTTTCTTGTTGCGGAGCACAGGCTCCAGACGCGCAGGCTCAGTAGTTGCGGCTCACAGGCCCAGCCACTCTGCGGCATGTGGGATCCTCCCAGACCAGGGCTCGAACCCGTGTCCCCTGCATCAGCAGGCAGATTCTCAACCACTGCGCCACCAGGGAAGCCCTGGAGTTCTTTTTTTAAACAATTTATTTTATTCAAGTATAGTTGATTTACTGTGTTGTGTTAATTTCTGCTGTACAGCAAAGTGATTTATTTATACATATATAGACATTCTTTTCCATTGTGGTTTATCACAGGATACTGAATATAGTTCCCTGTGCTATGCAGTAGGACCTTGTTGTTTATCCATCCTATATGTAATATAGGGTGTAATTAGCATCTGCAAATCCCAAACTCTCAATCTATCCCTCCCCTGCCCTTGGCAACCACAAGTCTGTTCCCTATATCTGTGAGTCTGTATCTTAGATAAGTTCATTTATGTCATATTTTAGATTCCACATATAAGTGATATCATATGGTATTTGTCTTTCTCCTTCTGACTTACTTCACTTAGTACGATAATCTATAGGTCCATCCATGTTGCTGCAAATGGCATTATTTCATTCTTTTTTAAGGCTGAGTAGTATTCCATTGTATATATGTACCACATCTTCTTTATGCATTCATCTGTCGATGGACATTTAGGTTGTTTCTGTGACTTGGCTACTGTAAGTAGTGCTGCTATAAATGTAAGGGTTCATGTATCTTTTTGAATTATAGTTTTATCCAGATATATGCCCAGGACTGGAATTGCTGGATCATATGGCAACTCTATTTTTAGTTTTTTGAGGAGCCTCCATACTGTTTTCCGTAGTGGCTGTACCAATTTATGTTCCCACCCACAGTGTAAGAGGGTTTCCTTTTCTCTGCGCCCTCTGTGGCATTTATTATTTGTAGTCTTCTTTATGACGGCCATTCTGCTGGTGTGAGGTGGTATTGCATTGTAGTTTTGATTTACATTTCTCTAACAATTAGTAATGTTGAGCATCTTTTCATGTGCCTGTTGGCCATCTGTATGTCTTCTTTGGTGAAATGTCTGTTTAGGTCTTCTGCTCATTTTATGATTGGGTTGTTTGGGGTGTTTTTTTCGTGTGTGTTTTTCTTGCGGTACGTGGGGCTCTCACTGTTGTGGCCTCTCCTGTTGCGGAGCACAGGCTCTGGATGCACAGGCTCAGCGGCCATGGCTCACGGGCCTAGCCGCTCCGTGGCATGTGGGATCCTCTTGGACTGGGGCACGAACCTGTGTCCCCTGCATCAGCAGGCGGACTCTCAACCACTGTGCCACCAGGGAAGCCCCGGGTGTTTTTGTTATTAAATTGTATGAGCTGTTTGTGTATTTTGGAAATCAATCCATTGTTGGCCACATCATTTGCAAATATTTTCTCTTAGTCTGTAGGTTGTCTTTTTGTTTGTTTATGGTTTCCTTTGCTGTACAAAATCTTGTAAGTTTGATTAGGTCCCATTTGTTTATTTTTCCTTTTATTTCTATTGCCTTGGGAGACTGTAAGTTGGAGTTCTTTTTTAAAAATTTTAAGATTAATTAATTTTTATTGGAGTCTAGTTGATTTACAATGTTGTGTTAGTTTCAGGTGTACAGCAAAGCGAATCAGCTATACATATACATATATCCACTCTTTTTAGATTCTATTTCCATATAAGTCATTACAGAGTATTGAGTAGAGTTCCCTGTGCTATTCAGTAGATTGACATATACACACTACTATATATAAGTTGGGGTTCTTGATGGAGTGAGAGTGAGTTGCTGGTGGAGGCAACAGCTCTTACCTAAGACCATAGGTGATGCTTATACTGAGGTAGTGTGTAGACAAAGCAATTTATTGGAGAGACAAGTTCAAAAACCCAGAGCAGAATCTAAAATGGATCATCAGACCATGGAAGGAGTTGAAAGCAGATATTAATAATTTCTATATTATCTACTATATTAATAGAGCATTTATTATCAAATAAGCCCTTTACATGTGTTTAAGCTTTGTGACAAACTTATGAGGTAGGAACTTCCAGCTTCCATCTTACAGATGAAGAATTCGAGGCCCAGAGAGGATACTTTCCTTGCTCAAGTTCATACAACTAGGAGAACTAAGATTTGAGCTGACGTAGTCTGGTTCCAGCATCTTCACTTCCAACTACTACATCAACTACTGCCTCTTAAAAGTTGGGGTGTAGAGTCAGGGAATGAAAAAGCAAGGAAGGGTAGATTGAAGTGGGTGGTTTAAGTCGAGGGATAGAGTGGGGGAGGCTGGCAAATGTTTCCATCAAGTGCTGGGAGTGCAAGCTTTTGTGTGGCTTGTGCTGGGATGCCGGCCAGGTGTAAAGGGTAATGATGGAGTGGACAGAGTCTCCTGAGAGTCTGAAAGCAAACGGTATTTATTTATTCATCCATGTAAGCCCGGTGCTTGGTACTGGGCACACAAGATGCATCAACAGCCTGGTACCGAAGAAACTTGCAGTTCTTTCCAAAAGGAATAGAAAGCTGAGAATCTGACAGTTCATCTTTGGGGCTGCATCCTCCCCTTTCAGAGCCTTTCCTGCTCCTTGATGCCTTTCTCCCTTCTGTCCTTCAGGGTCCAGTGCCATCATCCTTGCTTCTCTGCTAAATAGTTTGCTCTCAGGAGAGGAAGGGAAACCCTGTTAGCCTGGGGTGTACATAACGAGGGAGGCATAAACTTTTACATTTCCTGGATGTTATTTTAAGCATGTTCTGTCTAGCTCTTCACTTTTACTCCTATGTCTCCCTGAAGAACCATGTAGTCAGCACCACTACGACTAAGCTCCAAACATCCCTCCACCCTCATTCTCAACCCAAGCTCTGGACCCTGCCCCAGCACAGGTTTCTGAATTTTCCTCTTCTTTCTGTGCCTGTACTCGCCTTGGAGCTGATGACAGCCTCTATCTCTTCTGTGGCACTGCCTGGCTGCTATCCTTGTCACCCATCCCCAGCTGTGGCAGGATGAGCCTGGCTGGGAACTGGGGCTGGACTGGGTGGACTTGGGCTGGGACAGCTACTTAAAGAGCCTGGTATTGGGAACAGCCAGGGGATGAGTGTGACCATTCCCGAGGTCTTAACAGCCTCTGGACTTTCCATACTTTATCTTATTTAATCTTCCCCATAACCCTATGAGGTTAGTGATCTCATCTTACAGATGAGAAAACTGAAGATTAGAGAGTTTAAAATACCTTGTTCAAGCTCACACAGCTAGTGAATGGCAGAGCTGGGACTCAACCCTTACGTGTCTGATTGCAAAGCCCCTCTGTGATATTTCCCCTTCCCTAATACCATGGAAGCAGAATCCTGTTGTCTAGTCCAAGGTGGCAAGGAAAGGACCAGAAATGAAAGAGAAAAGTGAAAGGGTTAGATGTTGAGTGGGCATTGAAGTGAAGCAACCAGAAAAAACCAGCAAGGGAAAGGACAGAACTAGAAAGTAAGATAATCACAATGAGTGAAGCTGGAAAGCCTGAATCTTCTTATATTTTGGCTTTGGGTCCCATGGTTGGTGGGAGGGGTGGTCTGGTGTTGGGGCACAGGATGGGTCTTCCCAGCCATGCTTTGACTCTCATTCCTGCACCTGTTCTGCTCATAATGACCACTTCACACATGACTTGGCTCCAGACCCCAGGACGGCACCCCAGCCTTGGCCAGCAGCTCCACGGGGCTCACCCCAGACTGTGCGGCAGGACCAGACAGAATGGGATCAAAGACTGTAAGCCTGTGAAGAGAGCTGGCAGCCTGGGATTTTAAGCATTAGCAGGTTTGTGGGGAAGGCTGTCTTCTTTATTCAAGGGGTCCTTCTCAGTATCCCTAAAATCCTACCCTGGTCGGTAGCTGCCTATTTTCCATAAGCCTGAATCTGGCTTCAGATAAAGTTATGCAGGTGATATTAGCCCCCTGGATGCTCTTACTTTGGTTTTCTGACTTCCTCTACAGGTCCTTTCTCGGGAGAATGATATGCCTTTTCCTTTCCCTTCCCCACCATTATATACTTCCTGGCTGAGACGTGAAATGGAGTCCACAGATGGCTTGGGGGAACCCCAGTGGTCTTCAGCTTGGCTCTCGAAGCTGGAACAGGAGAATTCCGGCTCTGACCTGAATGGCTGACTAAACTCAGCTCCCCTTGTAGAGCTCAGGGTTGTGTTGTTCTCTGCTTCTGGGCATTAGGCAGTGTGTTGAGAACCGCGTGGCTGAGAGAGAGGAAACAGGTGGATAGCACGTGGGCTGGAGGAAGCACAGGGTCACCAACTCCCGCTGGGGCCCCGGATGATTGCTCTTTTTGGAGAATGGCGTGTTAATCATCAGATCACCAAGGTGTCAGGCTGTAGAGAGGAAAGTGAGAGGGGGGCTTGTTAGGTTTGTGATGAGGAACCAATTTAGCACGGGTTAGAGTCACTTTCAGTTCCTCTTCTCAGTGATAAGTTAGACATTGGAAAAAACCTGAACGTTGTCATGACACCAGGCAGATTGCACTGCCCTCTACGCTCTGGAACTGGATAACTGGAAGAGACCACCTGGTCTAGTGCCTGGTGCTGGAGGGGCTCTGTCAATGTTTATTGAATCTTAACTGGATTTTATAGCGGAGGGCAGTGACCTTCCCAAGCTTGTGCTGTACATTAGGACTGGAAGGAGGTGGGTCCCAGGCAAGCATGCCCTTCCCTATGGAGAAACATTGAATTCTGCACTGCCCTGGAAATCTGTCATAAATATGATTGCCAGAATGAGTTAAGTGGATGGGCAAATATAAATAAGAGTTTCACACATCATGTGTTATTTTCCTATGGATTTGTTATTTAGAGATAATTTATCTTGCTTAACATCCTTCACATTAATTAGAATGTGGATCTCTAAGCCCTTCTCCCTTAGCTGCTCTGCCAGGTTTTGCTTTGTTTTATTTTGATTTTGGGCATTTAATACTCTACAGTCATTGCATGTTCTGTGGGGTCTACATATTTGTTGGGGTGGCAGTGTAGTTTAATAGAAAGAGAAATGGATGAGGGACTGAACAGTCCTGGGCTTCAAATCCTGTCTCCACTGCTGATCAGATATGTAACCTCTGGCTTGTTACTTACTTTCTCAGAATTTCTGTTTTCTTATCTGTGAAATGAGAGATAGTAAGAACGCTTTCTGTGGGTTACTGTGAGGATTAAACGGGATAATACATGCCTAGCCTGGCATCTAGCACCTAGTAAGCCCTCAATAAAGGTTACTGATATTTAAATCTTAAACTGAACAATATTTAACATTAGTATTCTTTCACTTATAGGATATTCTGTCTTCAAAGTAGGAACCTCCCTGCCCACCCCCGCTCTCCTGCTTTTAAAAAAATAACCAAATAGCCATTACTTTTAAAGTTGAATGTTCTTATATTGTTTGACATACATGGAAATACACATCTGTATTTTAAATTAGATCACCTGGTGTTTATAGCCTCTCTAGGGTATACAAAGGACTTTTACATCAGTTTAGTTTTTTTTTTAATAAGCTCATTAGTTTTCACAACATTCTTATGAGACAGGGATTAGACATATTGTTCATGAATTAATGAAAATACAGAGAAGTTTTGGCACTTGTCCAACAACAGAGAAAAATCAGTGACAGGCAGGAATAGCATGGACATCTCCGGGCTGCAAACTCTGTGTCATCTCGCTCTCAGCCGACTGTGTGCTCCATGTCCATGCCTTTTCTCCTCTGCTTGGATTGTGTGTATCTTAGGTCCTCTGTGGTACACGAAGGGTATGAGGGATGCACAGGGAGCCCCTACCAGATGTTGACTACTGACCATTCCCGCTGCCCCTCCCCCATGCCACTTTCAATTAGATGAGAAGGAAGGGGCCACCTGGAGCAGCGCTGCTGAAGATAAAATGAAGTGTATGAAATACCTAACCTTCTTCTATCCCACTTTCCATACCCTTTTGCCTTCTATTATGTCCATGTTTTTTGACCTTTCTGGAGCCAAGTTCTCTTCTTCCTTTGACACTCTGTTCCTAGGGAAGGTGCTCTCTATTCCTCTCTCCCTGTTGATGGCACCTTAAGTCTTATCCTGAACAAAATCCATTAAGTTCTATTCCACAACCAAAGGCATCTCAGGCATTAGTGTGGTGCTGGTAGGTTATCTGGGGACCAACATGCCATTCCTTGTGTTCCTAAATTCAAGTTGTAACGTTGGGAACCTTTCTACCTCTGGGTGAGGGGTGCTGGTTGAAATCAGGGTGTCAGATTTGGGCTCCAACTGCCTTGCTCAGAGGGTGGACATAAGCCCCCCTGTGGTAGAAGAGGTCTGGTCTTCATAGGCAGCCTTGAGATTGACTCTGGGATGACCAGGTGACCACTTGCTCCCATATTTGGTCTCCCTGCTCATGCTGGCCATCTCAAACCCTGGGGTTGACTCATGGACTCCTCCTCCTCAATGGTTTCTGCAAAGCCTTGTTGTCTTGTGTTGCCTTGCCTGCTAACTGAGGACCTGGGACCAGTCTTAACTCTATTTTGGCAGCTTTCACAGTGTTTTGATTTCCTTCTTCTAGATTCCCGGCAGCCTAGACTTGCACCATCTCTGATTTTGGCCTCAAACACCTCTCTTGGTGTTGACTGTTTAGTTTTGTCCCTCCTTGCTGTAAGATTAGAAGGAAGAGGGTAGAACAGGCTGGTGATTCACACAAGGTTTCCTGCAGGAGCTAGGAATTGAAATGGTACTTGAAGTTTGAGTGACATCCCAACAAGTGGAGAGAGTTGGCCAGGAGGCCCCAGGCAGAAGGAACAAAAGTTAGGAAGTCCAGCATGGTGTCATAGAAAAAGCATGGTTTGGTGTTGGACAGAATTGGGCTCAAAGTGTCAGTGGCGTCTGGTACTTAGGGAACATCTATGCAGGCTTTATGTATGTTTTAATTACAGTGATCTCATTGCAGAGTTTGGGTCCAACAAGAGAGTCACACAAAAAAAATTTCACAGGAAATTCTTTTCTCTTTCCCCAAACTACATACAAGATAGAAGCTGTGGTTGTATATACTTGCATATGCATGCATGTATTTAGCTTCTAAAGCCCCCTTTTAATCATAAAAGTAGTGAAGTCTCCATATAAGTCGTTTTCTACTATAAAAGAAGCAGCTTCTGAAAAATGTATGACTAGTGCTTTGAGTGTGAGAAATTATCAGAAAGGTTCTTGGGCAGACCTCTTAACTTCTCTGGACCTTGCTTTCTTATCTGTAAAATGGGGATAATATAACTTACTTATCAGTGTTGTTGGGACTTTTTTTTTTTACATTTTTATTGGAGTATAATTGCTTTACAATGGTGTGTTAGTTTCTACTTTATAACAAAGTGAATCAGTTATACATATACATATGTTCCCATATCTCTTCCCTCTTGCGTCTCCCTCCCTCCCACCCTCCCTATCCCACCCCTCCAGGCGGTCACAAAGCACCAAGCTGATATCCCTGTGCTATGCGGCTGCTTC
>NW_020173550.1:3941185-3941499 GCF_003031525.2 Neophocaena asiaeorientalis asiaeorientalis
TAGAAGAAGAAAGAAAGAAAGGAAGGAAGAAAGAAAGAAAGGAGGGAGGGAGGGTGGGAGTGAGGGAGGAAGGAAGGAGGGAAGGAAGGAAAAAAAGGAAGAAGATAAAGTAAAATAAAATAAAGATAAAATGTAATAAAGTTATTAAAATAAAAAATAATTATTAAGAGAAAAATATATTTAAAAACAACAAAACAACAACAACAACAAAAATGGACGGTAGAACCCTAGGACAAATGGTGGAAGCAAAGCTATAGAGACAAAATCTCACACAGAAGCATACACATACACACTCACAAAAAGAGGAAAAGGGG
>NW_020173550.1:3941635-4021663 GCF_003031525.2 Neophocaena asiaeorientalis asiaeorientalis
AAGCCTCTCGGACTGGTGAGTGCCGGTCGGCCCTGATCCTCTGTGCGGGAATCTCTCCGCTTTGCCCTCCGCACCCCTGTTGCTCTGCTCTCCGCGGCTCCAAAGCTTTCCCTCTCTGCCACCCGCAGTCTCCGCCCGCGAAGGGGCTTCCTATTGTGTGGAAACCTTTCTTCCTTCACAGCTCCCTCCCACTGGTGCGGGTCCCGTCCTTATTCTTTTGTCTCTGTTTTCTTTTTAATTTTGCCCTACCCAGGTACGTGGGGGGGTTTCCTGCCTTTTGGGAGGTCTGAGGTCTTCTGCCAGCGTTCAGTAGGTGTTCTGTAGGAGTTGTTCCACGTGTAGATGTATTTCTGGTGTATCTGTGGGGAGGAAGGTGATCTCCGCGTCTTACTCTTCTGCCGTCTTCCCGGAAGCCTCTGTTGGGACTATTAAATAGTACATGTGAAAGCAGCCAGTACGGTGCTCCCCGGGTAGGTTCTCAAAAAATAACAATTTTATGTCATTTCATGCCTTTTATGTCATTCATGCTGCCTGAAATGCTGGTTTACTTAGGTAGTTTGGAGAAAGCCAGAGAGAGAGAGAAAAGCTCCTGTTTCTGCTCCAGCCTCTTGCCTGGCCAGCTGCTCAATGTTGAGCACTGAAGATGCTTCCTCTACAGATATGCCTGTTCCCCTGGGCCAGGCTTGAGTGTTTCAGTGCTAGAACTTGCACACTGGGCTAATGATGCTTTTTCTTGTCCTTAATAAAACTCAGCCTGGGAATGAAAAGTGGTATCAGCTCCTTCCCCTCCCGGGTGCCCTGTGTCCCTCATCCTCTTTCCTTGTGATAATGAATTCTAGCGGTTGGTGCCCTTGTGCATTTCACACCAGGCATTGTTATGGAAACTAGATTTATGCTGAGTTTAGAGAGAACCTGATGTTGGGAGTAGCTTGGGCTCTTGTTAATCGGATGTGCTTGTGTGCTTATGAGGACATATCTTGTTCCAGCTCAAGAACCAAGGTGCCTATCTGAAGATCTTTATTTTAGGATTTCCATCTTAGGACTTGAACTGCTGGCAAGATGAAGTCATTGTCTCTTGTTTTTGATTCCTAGCTTTTCCCTTACGTTTGATGTAGATGTTTCATCAGGCTCCATCTTTTTTCTTTAGTAACTCAAAATGCCATGGATCATTATCCAGGTACCAATACTTTTGTCCCTGATATTGGATGTCCAGGATTCTTCAATTCTATCCTTAGCTGCGTCCCTTTCGCTTTTTATAGGTCAAAATCTACCTGACCACCTGCCAGAAATGCCCTAGGTCTGGAAGTATCTCTAGACTCCAAACTCTAACTCTGATTCAGCAGAGACTTTGATTTAGAAGGTTGGCTGGAGAAGTGGCTGGGATGATGAAGAACTAAGGGGAAGTGGAGCCTAGACCTGCCCAGAACTCCAGGTGCTTCTGGTACAGGTGGTTCATGGATCATTCAATTTGAGAAACACTAACACTGAAGTTTCTAGAAATCTGACTTTCATATAAAGGGAAATGTTGTCATCTTGGCCCACAGAGCTTTAAAGCCACAGGTAAGAAGGACTTGTTTTAAATCAGAGCTTCTTTGGGGACTGAAAACAGTTTCATTTCCTAAGTAAGCTAAACATTCTTTCTGTAAGTTTGTCTATCGTAAGCATCTTTCTTCAGAGGAAACTCAGAGGTGAATTTCAGGCCATGCTTTGTCAAATAACTTTAAAAGTTGAATTTGTTCAAGTCTGTGTTTATGAATTGTGCCTGGGCTCACAAAATATAAAGTGTATTCTCATTTGGTACCATTGTCACTTTCCCCACCCGCCTCCAATCCTTGCCCTTAATCTGCCCCACACTCCTGCCAGCTCCCAGCAAACGTTAGTAATAAGTGCTTCATGGGTGATCTTTCTTTGAGCCGTATTTTTAGCAGAAGAGATGAAAGGAGACTGAAAAATTAAAATCAAGATAAGCAATCTCTCTCTTGGAATGTTATTAAGAGGATATAGTCATTTAAAAGTACTTTCCCCTCTTCTTCTCAGTGTTCGACATCTGAAGTCATGGAAGATGCTATCACACCTTGCTTTATTAACATAGCTAGAGTCACCTGTTTTGAAAGGCCCAGAACATTAACCTTAAATGAAAAGAAAGTGGAACAAAAGGGAAGATAAAGGGAGACTGGGTTTTGGCAGCAATAGATGCAGGCTCTCAGCCAGGCCCCTTCAGCTACACTGTTAAATGGCCCCTTGAATTTATTTTACAGGGAGATCATTTCCACTATCTGAGTATACTGAGTCTGCTGTTGTTCAGACAAGATCCAGAAGCCCAGTTAAGTTATGTAACGTGTTGATCTTCCAGGAGAACAAGGGAGGGAAGTAGCAAGTTAACGAAGGGAATAGACAGTAAAGATGAAGAGGATTGGCCTTTGGAGCCCAGCAGGACTTGGGGAGAAGGGTCAGGGGTTCAAGAGAAGTTGGGCTGAGGATTATATACACTAAAGCCACAGTCGTTGAGCCTGAGGCCAAAGGCATGTGCTGATAGAGCATGGCTCTTGCAGGAAAGGCGAGGTGAAGCAGAGCTGGGAAGGTGGGTGTTACAGCAGTTGACAGAAGCCTTAAAGCAAGCACTGTCACTAATTCCATTTTCTTGCACTGAGGCTGGGCTTATCATTCTATTTCTTGTTGTTAGAGATTGAATGTTTCTGAAAGGTGGATGGGGTGGGGATGGGATAGGAGTGTGAAAAACTTATAGCCCAGATTTTACAAGACAGGCATATTCCCAATGTCCTTCAATGACTTCATAGCCCACTGGTCAAACTGTATGTCCTGACCTGGGAGGCTGTAGACCTTCATGCTTTGTTTCTCTGATAGTTTGTCACAGAGTGGCTTTGGGTTCTGTAAAACTTCACTTCCAGGTCTGCTACTTGCCCTCTAGAGTCTAATGAGGCAAGTGATTTTAGTTCATTAGAATATTAGAATAGCTTGTTATTCAGTAGAATAATGAGGACTGGGGAATGGGTTTGATCAAAAGTGCAACAGGTGGTTTTGCTCTGGTTCCTGAGCGCAGACACAACTCCCCTACTGCAAGCTACCTTGCAAATGGTTTACCTCTGGTCGTAGAGCCAAAGGGAGAGTGAGGAGGGGGCAAAGATCAAGTGTGAATCCATTTTCCCATTTGGGAAAACAGCTCAATGTATGTGTCATCTTGATGGCTTCATCACTGTATGGAAGAGACAGAAAATTTGTACCCCGGTAGGAAATGTTTTTCATTCACATAAAAAATAAGGAAAAACTATAAACTGTTACCATTTAGTAGAGGTGAAAGGTGTTATAAGTTCTGGACTGTGATGAGTACAGAGCCGGGCACTTAATAGGAGCTAGATAGTGATGTTGTGTGATGTATGAATTGCCTTAACCTTGAGTAGTGTAATTCAGCAGTTTTCTAGGAAAAGACACATCTCTTAAATTAAAATCATTGGATGTATTTATGAACAGCTGGAAATCAAATAAGACAAGGGAGTTTGCTACTTTATTTTCTTTATTTTTGGAGCCAAAATGACATTATTATTATCTTTTTAACACCTTTATTGGAGTATAATTGCTGTACAATTTTGTGTTAGTTTCTGCTGTATAACAAAGTGAATCAGTTATATGTATACCTGTATCCCCATATCCCCCTCTCTCTTGCACCTCCCTCCCACCCTCCCTACCCCACCCCTCTGGTGGTCACAAAGCACCGAGCTGATCTCCCTGTGCCATGCGGCTGCTTCCCACATTTTACCTTTGGTAGTGCTTATATGACAATTCTATTTGTCACTTTGTCCCAGCTTACCCTTCCCCCTCCCAGTGTCCTCAAGCCCATTCTCTATGTCTGAGTCTTTATTCCTGTCCTGCCCCTAGGTTCATCAGAATCATTTTTTTTTTCTTTTCAGATTCCAAATATATGTGTTAGCATACGGTATTGGTTTTTCTCTTTCTGACTTACTTCACTCTATATGACAGACCCTAGGTCCATCCACCTCACTACAAATAACTCAATTTCATTTCTGTTTATGGCTGAGAGTAAGTGTTCTAATATCATTCTTTTACATGTAGCTGTTCAGTTTTCCCAGCATCACTTATTGAAGAGGCTGTCTTTTCTCCACTGTATATTCTTGCCTCCTTTATCAAAAGTAAGGTGACCATATGTGCATGGGTTTATCTCTGGGCTTTCTATCCTGTTCCATTGATCTGTATTTCTGTTTTTGTGCCAGTACCATACTGTCTTGATTAGTGTAGCGTTGTAGTATAGTCTGAAACCAGGGAGCCTGATTCCTCAGGCTCCATTTTTCTTTCTCAGCTTGCTTTGGCTATTCGCAGTCTTTAGTGTTTCCACACAAATTGTAAAATTTTTTGTTCTAGTTCTGTGAAAATATGCCACTGGTAGCTTGATACAGATTGCACTAGATCTGTAGATTGCTTTGGGTAGTATAGTCATTTTCACATTATTCTTCCAATCCAAGAACATGGTATATCTCTCCATCTGTTTGTATTGGCTTTAATTTCTTTCATCAGTGTCTTACAGTTTTCTGCATACAGGTCTTTGTCTCCCTAGGAAGATTTATTCCTAGGTGTTTTATTCTTTTTGTTGCAATGGTAAATGGGAGGGTTTCCTTAATTTCTCTTTCAGATTTTTTGTCGTTAGTGTATAGGAATGCAAGAGATTTCTGTGTATTAATGTAGTGTCCTGCTACTTTACTAAATTCATTGATTACCTCTAGTAGTTTTCTGGTAGCATCTTTAGGATTCTCTATGTATAGTATCATGTCATCTGCAAACAGTGACAGTTTTACTTCTTCTTTTCTAGTTTGGATTCCTTTTATTTCTTTTTCTTCTCTGATTTCTATGGCTAAAACTTCCAAAACTATGTTGAATAGTAGTGGTGAGAGTGGGCAACCTTGTCTTGTTCCTGATCTTAGAGGAAATGGTTTCAGTTTTTCACCATTGAGAACGATGTTGACTGTGGGTTTGTCATATGTGGCCTTTATTATGTTGAGGTAGGTTCCCTCGATACCCACTTTCTGGAGAGCTTTTAATCATAAATTGGTGTTGAATTTTGTTGAAAGCTTTTTCTGCATCTGTTGAGATTATCATATGCTTTTTATCCTTCAGTTTGTTAATATGGTGTATCGCATTGATTGATTTGTGTATATTGAAGAATCCCTGCATTCCTGGGAAAAACTCCACTTGATCATGGTGTATGATCCTTTTAAGGGGCTGTTGGATTCTGTTTGCTAGTATTTTGTTGAGGATTTTTGCATCTATGTTCATCAGTGATATTGGCCTGTAGTTTTCTTTTTTTGTGACATCGTTGTCTGGTTTTGGTATCAGTGTGATGGTGGCCTCGGAGAATGGGTTTGGGAGTGCTACTCCCTCTGCTATATTTTGGAAGACTTTGAGAAGGATAGGTGTTAGCTCTTCTCTAAGTGTTTGATAGAATTCGCCTGTGAAGCCATCTGGTCCTGGGCTTTTGTTTGTTGGAAGATTTTTAATCACACTTTCAATTTCAGTGCTTGTTATTGGTCTGTTCATATTTTCTATTTGTTCCTGGTTCAGTCTTTGAAGGTTGTACTTTTCTAAGAATTTGTCCATTTCTTCCAGGTTGTCTGTTTTATTGGCATATAGTTGCTTGTGAAGTCTCTCATGATCCTTAGTATTTCTGCAGTGTCAGTTGTTACTTCTCCTTTTTCATTTCTAAATCTGTTGATTTGTATCTTCTCCCTTTTTTTCTTGATGAGTCTGGCTAATGTTTTATCAATTTTGTTTATCTTCTCAAAGAACCAGCTTTTAGTTTTATTGATCTTTGCTATTGGTTCCTTTGTTTCTTTTTCATTTATTTCTTATCTGATTTTTATGATTTCTTCCCTTCTGCTGACTTTTTTTTTTTTTTTAATTGTTCTTGTTCTTCTTTCTCTAGCTGTTTTAGGTGTAAGGTTAGGTTGCTTATTTGAGATTTTTCTTGTTTCTTGAGGTAAGATTGTATTGCTTTAAACTTCCCTCTTAGAACTGCTTTTGCTGCATCCCATAGGTTTTGGGTCATCCTGTTTTTATTGTCATTTGTTCGTAGGTATTTTTTTATTTCATCTTTGATTTCTTCAGTGACCTCTTGGTTATTTACCAGTGTATTGTTTAGCCTCCATGTGTTTGTATTTTTTACAGTTTTTTTTCCTGTAATTGATATCGAGTCTCATAGTGTTGTGGTTGGAAAATATACTTGATATGATTTCAATTTTCTTAAATTTACCAAGGCTTGATTTGTGACCCAAGATATGATCTATCCTGGAGAATATTCCATGAGCACTTGAGAAGAAAGTGTATTCTGTTTTTTTTGATGGAATGTCTTATAAATATCAATTAAGTCCATCTTGTTTAATGTATCATTTAAAGCTTGTGTTTCCTTATTTATTTTCATTTTGGATGATCTGTCCATTGGTGAAAGTGGGGTGTTAAAGTCCCCTACTATGATTGTGTTACTGTCAATTTCCCCTTTTATGGCTGTTAGCATTTGCCTTATGTACTGAGGTGCTCCTATGTTGGGTGCATAAATATTTACAATTGTTATATCTTCTTCTTGGATTGATCCCTTGATCATTATGTAGTGTCCTTCTTTGTCTCTTGTAATAGTCTCTATTTTAAAGTCTCTTTTATCTGATATGAGAATTGCTACTCCAGCTTTCTTTTGATTTCCATTTGCATGGAATATCTTTTTCCATCCCCTCACTTTCAGTCTGTATGTGTCCCTAGGTCTGAAGTGGGTCTCTTGTAGACAGCATATATATGGGTCTTGTTTTTGTATCCATTCAGCCAGTCTATGTCTTTTGGTTGGAGCATTTAATCCATTTACATTTTAGGTAATTATTGATATGTATGTTTCTATTACTATTTTCTTAACTGTTTTGGGTTTGTTATTGTATGTCTTTTCCTTCTCTTGTGTTTCCTGCCTAGAGAAGTTCCTTTAGCATTTGTTGTAAAGCTGGTTTGGTGGTGTGAATTCTCTTAACTTTTGCTTGTGTGTAAATGTTTTAATTTCTTCCTTGAATCTGAGTGAGATCCTTGCTGGGTAGAGTAAGCTCGGTTGTAAGTTTTTCCTTTTCATCACTTTAAATATGTCCTGTCAGTCCCTTCTGGCTTGCATAGTTTCTGCTGAAAGATCAGCTGTTAACCTTACGGGGTTTCCCTTGTCATGTTATTTGTTGCTTTTCCCTTGCTGCTTTTAATATTTTTTCTTTGAATTTAAGTTTTGATATTTTGATTAATATGTGTCTTGATGTGTTTCTCGTTGGATTTATCCTGTGTGGGACTCTCTGTGCTTCCTGGACTTGATTAGCTATTTCCTTTCCCATGTTAGGGAAGTTTTCACCTATAATCTCTTCAAATATTTTCTCAGACCCTTTCTTCTTCTCTTTTTCTGGGGCCCCTATAATTCGAATGTTGGTGTGTTTAATGTTTTCTCACAGGTCTCTGAGACTGTCCTCAGTTCTTTTCATTCTTTTTTCTTTATTCTGCTCTGCAGTAGTTATTTCCACTATTTTATCTTCCAGGTCACTTATCCGTTCTTCTGCCTCAGTTATTCTGCTATTGATCCCATCTAGAATACTTCTAATTTCACTTATTGTATCGTTCATCATTGTTTGTTTGCTCTTTAGTTCTTCTAGG
This sequence comes from Neophocaena asiaeorientalis asiaeorientalis, assembly GCF_003031525.2. Lineage (NCBI taxonomy): Eukaryota > Metazoa > Chordata > Mammalia > Artiodactyla > Phocoenidae > Neophocaena > Neophocaena asiaeorientalis. The sequence goes on from NW_020173550.1 coordinate 3,949,325, forward strand.
TCCTTGTTAAATGTTTCTTGTGTTTTCTCCATTCTATTTCTGTGATTTGGATCACCTTTGCTGTCATTACTCTGAAGTCTTTTTCAGGTAGACTGCCTGTTTCCTCTTCATTTGTTTGGTCTGCTGGGTTTTTACCTTGCTCCTTCATCTGCTGCATATTTCTCTGTTTTCTCACTTTGTTTCACTTACTGTGTTTGGGGTCTCCTTTCTGCAGGCTGCAGGTTCGTAGTTCCTGTTATTTTTGGTGTCTGCCTCCAGCGGGTGAGGTTGGTTCAGTGGCCTGTGTAGGCCTCCTGGTAGAGGGGACTGGTGCCTGTGTTCTGGTGGGTGGGGCTGTATCTTGTTCTTCTGATGGGCAGGGCTTCATCCGGTGGTGTGTTTTGGAGTGTCTGTGAACTTAGTATGACTTTAGGCACCGTCTCTGCTAATGGGTGGGGTTGTGTTCCTGTCTTGCTTGTTGTTTGGCATGGGGTGTCCAGCAGTGGAGCTTGCTGACCTTTGGGTAGAGCTGGGTCTTAGTGTCGAGACGAAGATCTCTGGGAGAGCTCTCACCGATTGATATTACGTGGGGCCAGGATGTTTCTGGCGGTTCAATATCCTGGACTCGGCCCTCCCACCTTGGAGGCTCAGACCTGACACCTGGCCGGAGCACCAAAACCCTGCCAGCCACATGGCTCAGAAGAAAAGGAAGAAAGAAAAAACAAAAAACAAAAATCAAAAACAAAAAAATGAACAGACAGAGCCCTAGGACAAATGGTAAAAGCAAACCTATACTGACAAAAGCACACAAAGAAGCGCGCACATACACACTCACTAAAGGAGAAAAAGGAGAAGAAAAAAATATATTAAAAAAAGGAAGAGAGTCACCAAACCAATAAACAAATCTGCCAATGATAATAAGCACTAAATAGTATACTAAGAAAAACATAAAACCAGAAACAAATTAGACGCAGAAAGCAAACCCCAAGTCTACAGTTGCTCCCAAAGTCCACCTCCTCAATTTTGAGAACTTTTGTTGTCTCTTCAGGTATTCTTCAGATGCAGGGTTTATCAAATTGATGGTGGGGATTTAATCTGCTGCTCCTGAGGATGCAAGGAGAAGTTTCCCTTTCTCTTCTTTGTTTGCACAGCTCCTGGGTTTCAGCTTTGCTTTTGGCCCTGCCTCTGCATGTAGGTCACCCTCAGGAGTCTATTATCCACCCAGACAGGAGGGGGTTAGAGCAGCAGCCGACTAGGGCTCTCTTGCTCACTCAGGCCAGGGAGAGGGAGGGGTATGATTGTCATAATTGGAATGCGGGGCAAACCTGAGGCAGCAGAGGCCAGTGTGACATTGCAACAGCAACTCCATGAAGCACTCCATGTGTTCCCCTGGGGAAGTTGTCCCTGGATCATGGGACTGTGGCAGTGATGTGCTTACACAGGCTCCCGGGGAGGTGTGGATAGTGACTTGGTCTTGCACACAGGATTCTTGGTGGCAGTGGTAGTAGTGTTAGTGGTTCATACCCATCTCTGGGGTCTGAGCTAATAGCCGTGGCTTGCGCCTGTCTCTGGAACTCTTTTAGGAAGTGCTCTGCCTTCTATGGGCACACTGGGAAGGAATCCCCTCTCCTCATGCACCCCGAAACAATGGTCTCTTGCCTCTTAGGCAGGTCCAGACTTTTCCCCAGACTCCCTCCCAGCTAGCTGTGGTGCTCTAGCCCCCTTCAGGCTGTGTTCACGCAGCCAACCCCAGTCCTCTCCCTGGGGTCTGACTTCCGAAGCCCAAGCCTCGGCTCCCAGCCCCCGCCTGCCCCAGTGGGTGAGCAGACAAGCCCCTCGGGCTGGTGAGTGCTGGTCGCACCGATCCTCTGTGTGGGAATCTCTCCACTCTGCCCTCTGCACCCCTGTTGCTGCGCTCTCCTTCGTAGCTCCAAAGCTTCCCCTTGCCCACCCTCTGTCTCCACCAGTCAAGGGGCTTCCTAGTGTGTGGAAACCTTTCCTCCTTCACAGCTCCCTCCCAGAGGTGCAGGTCCTGTCCCTATTCTTTTGTCTCTGTTTTTTCTTTTTTCTTTTGCCCTACACAGGTACATGGGTATTTTCTTGCCTTTTGGGAAGTCTGAGGTCTTCTGCCCGTGTTCAGTAGGTGTTCTGTAGGAGTTGTTCCACGTGTAGATGTATTTTTGATGTATTTATGGGGAAGAAGGTGATCTCCACATCTTACTCCTCCACCATCTTGAAGGTCTGTCGAGTTTGCTACTTTAATGAAGACTTTTATATAAATATATATGGTGAGAAACAGTATTAATATTTTGGACCCTTGAAGGTCAAAATAAAGTAGCTTCACGGTAATAAGTGACTGTGTAAGGCATGATTTTTTATTCTGATTTTGTAAAATTTTATTTTCGTTGTATAATAAAAATAGTACATTAGAAAGTATTGGAAATACAGAAAAACCTCCAAAAAACAAAGCCAAAATGGCAAGTTATTCTATGAAACAAAAATAATCTCTATCAACATTTTATATGTAAACTTCTAGTCTGATATATAAATATTTATGGATACATACATACATATCTATATATTTTTATAAAAATAAGATCATATTGTACATGAATTTTTTCTGCGTTCTTTTTCCACTTACATATTTTGAATCTTTTCCTTTGTTTATAAATATGCTTTGTATCCTTTTTAAAGACAATATTATTTCACCACAATTTCTTTAGTCAATTTATTATTGTATATAGTTATTTTTGTTTATTTGGTAATAGAAATGTTTTTGTGATAAATATCTCCATAGCAAAATGTTGTACGTAGATATTTTCCTGTAGTACATTTCCATATGTGGAATTTCTAGTTTAAAGCCTTTGTAAAAGTTTAAGACCTTGGACAGATACTGATAAAATATTCACCAAAGTCACTACTTTGCATTATTATCAGTAGTGTTTGAGAGTTTTCCTTTCTTTAAACACTGATGAACACTGGAAATTATTATTTACAAAATCTTTCAAGTTAGATAGGTGCAGATATACACATCTTGAACCCTTTTCACCTGAAATGGCCAACTGTATTTGTTCTTTTGGAACCTGCTTTCATTTCCTTTGCCACTTTTCCTACCAGAGTGTTTATGTTTATAGATGCTAAGAGCAATTTGTGTCTCACATGTGTCTTGCTGTTGTCCCAGAATGAATCCTCCTAGAAAAAGAATGACCACCTTTTAATTAATTTAACTATGCCACATTCTTCTTCAGTTAAATTCAACAAGTCTTTATTGAGTAACTATTATGTGCCAGGCACTATGCTTGACAATAGGCATTCAGTTTTGAAAGATGACACTGACCCAGCTCTCAAAGAACATATAGTCTAGTGAAGGAAGAGAAGCAAGTCTATAGGAAATTTAAATTCTCCAATAGAGAAATAAGCACTAGAAGCTTTGGAAGCAGTAGAAACAGTACCAAACTCTGTCTTAGGTAGTCATAGAAGGCTTCTTGGGAAAGGGATGCTTTTACTGAGTCCCAAAGGATGAATGGCAGTTTAGCCAGACATGGAAATGTGTGTGTGTTTGTGTTTGTGTGATACAATAGTACTAAAAAGTTTTATTGTATTGTTAATACAATAGTATTAAGAAAGGTCAAGGAGACCAAGGTAAATGTATGGAATTGCATATACAACATGCGTGGCTGGAGCTTACAGTGAGAGAAGTAGGAAAGGGGTTGAACTGGTTAGTAAGAGGTAAAGCGGAACATTCAGAAGTGGCCAGAGGGCTTCCCTGGTGGCGCAGTGGTTGAGGGTCTGCCTGCCGGTGCAGGGGACGCGGGTTCAGAAGCGGAACATTCAGAAGTGGCCAGATTATATAGCATCTTATATTGCATGCTAAGCAGCATGCAGCTTTTTCTGATGTTTTAGAGTTGCCACTGACAGTTTTCAAGCCATGGAGTGATGGAGTCAGATTTACTGTCTGGAAAGAGTCTTCTGGCTCTAAAGTAGGAAATGGATTTTGGGGCAAAGGCAGGGCATTACTGGAGTCTCAGAAAGAGTTTAGGAGGCTCTTGAGAATGGGGTAGCAGTGCGAATGTGGATAAGTGGACGGATTAGAGAGATAATTAGGGAGAAAAACAGTGGTTAATATTTGCTGAGAGAGATGAGGAGAGAGGAGTTAAAGGTGGTACCTATATTTTGGGTGGCTGGAGACGCCTTGAAATGAGTTTGGGAGCACAGTTTGGGAACACAGAAGAGAAGCAAGTCTCTGAGGATGAAGGCGTTTGGAGAATTCAGTTTTGGATCTGCTGTGTTGTTGGTGGCTGTCATACATCAAAGTGGAAGTATCTTGTTGGAAATGTGTTGGATATATGGATCTGAAGCTCAGTGGAGTTTTCAAGGGAAATACAGAGCTTTGGAGTTATCAACACATAAACAGGAATTGAAATATGAGTTCCAAAGAAGAGTATATAGAATGAGAAGAAAAGAGGGGTCAGGACAGAAAGCTGAGGAATTCCAGTATTTAATGGGTGAAAAGAAGAGATGAGATGGAGTAATCAGAGAAAGAAAAAGTGTTGCCATGGAAGGCCTTTTAAGGAGGACAGGATGTTTATCAGCACCACACGGTGTCCATTAATCACATAAGAATTTTGGATTTAGCAACAAGAGGTATCTTGACCTACTTTACAGGTGTTTCAATGGAGGTGGATGCCACATTCCAAAGCATTAAAGGGTAAATGGGAGATGAGGCATGAAGAAAATAAATGCAGACACCTCTTTTTAAAAGACTGTAAAAGGATGAGAGAGATAGGATGGTAGCTGAAAGATGGCTCTGAGAGGAAACAGAGCGGGAGAGGCTGCTGATGTAGGAGAGAGGACACTTGAAATGATGGGTGAAATGGTTGGGCTCTAGAACTCGGGAGCATTCATTCTTCTGAGACAGCAAGAGAGATTCTGCACCTTTTGTGGCAGGAAAAGTAAATAAGAATAGGTGTAAATGGGTATGGTAGTGGGGAATTGAGGGCTTTTTGATGTGATGGTTTCTATTTTATTTGTGCGGTGGGAGGCAAGATTCTCTGCTGGGTGTTAGAAGAGTCATGGTTGGGTAGGAGGTTTGAATAGATTGGAGGTTTTAATTGCTGCTGTGGAGAGTGGAAAGGGGAGCCAAACGGGGATGGATAAGAAGATGCCCAGGCAACGCTGAGGGTCCTGTGGAGCTTGAAGCTGATAATTTTTTTTTTTTTTTTTTTTTTTGCGGTACGTGGGCCTCTCACTGTTGTGGCCTCTCCCGTTGCGGAGCACAGGCTCTGGACGTGCAGGCTCAGCGGCCATGGCTCACGGGCCCAGCATCTCCGCGGCATGTGGGATCTTCCCGGACCGGGACATGAACCCGCGTCCCCTGCGTCGGCAGGCGGACTCTCAACCACTGCTCCACCAGGGAAGCCCCTGAAGCTGATAATTTTAAGTGACATCATATCTGTGCATGGCTTTATAATTTTCTTCTCTAGCTGAGAAGGCAGACTTCAAGGTTTGGGAGTTTTCCAGTTGAGTGTGACGGAAGATTGATGGGGCAAGCTATTTGAGGGCAATGCAATTGCATGGTTGAAGTGAAATTAACCATGGGTTTAAGGCTGGGCAGGGAGAGGATCATGATAGGAGGGGGTCTGAAAGAGCAGGAGAATGTAGATGGGTCAAGGTCCTGGCAGACGGGATAAAGTTAAAGAACTGGTGTGAGTACAAATAAATGAGTAGGAGAGCTGTAAGGGAAAGATGTTGCAGTCAGAAGTAGAGATTTTGGATTTAAGTTTTCAGAATTGTACCATTTTCAGAAAAGGGTTGTATTCAACGAATTTAACTGGTCTGACATGGCCAATGACCAATCAGAGTAAACCTACACAGTCATACTGATGTGTACCTTTGGATTCCCGAGCGTGGGTATGGGGTTGAACTGAGGAAGGACAAGGAGTGTGAGCCCTGGATGAAGCATTTCCCTGAATATTGAATTTTTCCAGACTGAAGTTGTGACTTGAGGATGAAAAGGAAAATCATGAGTCTGTTACCACTATCATCGAAAATGAGAGAGGCAGCTCTTGTCAGTATCATGCCAAGATAATTTGGGGCTGGTTAACGGTGATAAAGAGAGGAGGAAAGTGGTAGAGTCAGGTGGGGCTGCTATAATAGAACACCAAATACTGGGTGACTTACAAACAACAGAAATTTATTTCTCACAGTTTTGGAAGCTAGAAATCCAAGATCAAAGCATTGGCAGGTTTGGCATCTGGCGAGGAGCTGCTTCTTAGTTCATAGCTAGGTATCTTCTCACTGTGTCCTCACATGGTGGAAGAGGCAAGGAAGCTCTCTCAGGTCCCTTTTATAAGGGCACTAATCCCATTCAGGAAAGCTCCACCCTCATGACCTAAGCACCTCTCAAAGACCGCACCTCCTAATACCATTACCTTTGGGATTAGGATTTCAACATACGAATTTTCTTTTGGCGGGGGGAACACCAACATTTAGACCATAGCAGCCTACGCCTCAGCTGGTCAGAAGTTTTACAGGACAGTGGCAGAGTCATATTCTGAACCAGTGTTAGGAGAAAGGCATATGGACCCCACTCTCCAACCTTGGGGATTTGGAAAGATAAGCAACCATTTGGGAAGATTGCAGGGAACAATGTTCTTTGAGGAACCAGTAAGACAAGAAATCAGAGGGGATATTAAAAGGGAGGATGAGATACAGTAGACTGTGTTTACCCTGCAATGGCAGAGTTTGGAATGAGGAGAGCAGTGGGAGGTTGATTCAGGGAAGAAGGACATAAAGCAATATGAAAATGTGCAGATAGGAGGATGCTAGATGTCAGAGAGGCTTAGACCTTGAGTGCTATCTTTGGAATGATTAGCAAGCTGCAAGGTTTAGTCATAGCAGTTTCCTGATGGATAGGGGATGGGGAGGATAGGAGCTCAGGCCAGTGTGGAAAGAGTGAGCCATGGCCTGGAATGATTGTGCTTCCAAGAAATCCCAAGGCAGGTGAGCAGGCTGTCACTGGAATTGGTTCCAAGATTTTGACCAAATGTTGGAAACACCGACTGTCTCTTGTGGGACATGTATCTGGTTTTCCTACAGCAGAGTACACCTGCAGTGTGACTTAATTGTGCTAAGGTTGAGAATAACATTCTATCCTCAAATGGAAGCCATGAATCCCTTAGTGCAGAGTGGGGAGCCGAGATGCATTTAACTGGAAAGCAAGGGTCTGAATTAGTGAGTACTCAGTTTAGCCTGTTGTACGCTGTCTCCAGATACAGTGTCAGATAGCACATAGGTCTTCAGATGATACTTATCCAATAATTGGGCTTTGGTTAGTTGTTTGCAAAACGGAGTGATGTGCATTGTTTTTCAGATTTTACAGTAGAGTGATGGGGTGGGCTTGGCCAATATCTCACTCTGGTCCTCAGGTTCTTCATAGGGCCATGGGGAATGCTGTTTATGGCAGAGCTTGAGTATAGAGAAGAAGAATTAGTGAACTGAAGGGTATTATAAAAATAAGTACATGCCAAATAACTAAGGATACAAGAAAACTTGATGTAGCTTGACTTGCAGATGACCTTATTCCTTCTGTGTTCCGGCTCTCCAGTATGAGGCCTTGCACAGACTTAGTGAATATCTAAACATGTTTGTCGATGAGTCTTTTGTTGCTCAGGTTACCAGGAGAAAGTAACAGCAAATGTATACTTTTATCACGGGTAGTGCTGGAAAGGAATATAGCTATGTGGTATTGTTATAAGCTGGCAGACTTAAGGATACCCAACTGGCAGCTGGAATTAGTTTTCCTGCTCACCATGGTAACATGCTCTCCACTCCCCAGCATACTCTGCTATTGCTGCAAAGGTCCCAGCATCCTAGTGGAGGAAGAGTCATGGATTAGTTGATGGTGGTCAAAAGATTTCCTTCCTTCCTTCCTTCCCTCCTTTCTCCACTCACAAATGCTTAGCGCATGCCAGCTTTGTGTTAAGTACCGGGAATACAAAGATGACGAAATCCTCTCTCCTTGCAAACAGCCTTCAGTGCAGTTCGCTACAAACTTGGGTATTCTGGGAAGGCTTCCCGGGTGATACAGGCTTTGGAGAATGAAAACGAGTTTGGGGAGAAGAATATTCATTAGCAGGAATGATAGGTGTGAAGTTAATATGTCAAAATAATGAGGCGGAAAAGGTCATGGTGTCTTTGGGGGAAGAATGAGAAATCAGCATTAACAAAATCTAGAATGCATACTGGAAAGAAGGGCCCAGATTTTGAGAGGCTTAAATTTGAAGTCAAGATGCCTGATTTTTGTCCTTTAGGCAGTGGGGAGCTGCTAAAGCAAGGAAGTGAAATGATCATACTTGCTGTTTAGTAAGATCCTTGTCGTGGCTGTGTGGAGGCCTCTAGGATTGAGGAACGGATTCAGTTATGTCAGAACAACTGGGACCTTGCTACTCGAATTATCCTCCGTGGAGTATCAGCTTCAACAGCAGCGTCACCTGGGAGCATGTGAGAAATGCAGACTCTTGGGCCTCACCCAGAGGTACTGAATCATTTTAACGAGATTCCTGGGTGATATGTGTGCACGGTAAATCGGAAGCTACGTTGATAGGTAGTGCTTAATGGCATTCATGTAGGACCCATGGGAGGGATGACCAGAACTTTTTCCTTCTCTTATACCACAGATTCACAAACCACTCCATGATCTTTTTATCCCCGTTTTTGAAATGCTGGGGGAAATCTTTAAATGTATATTTCAATCATTTGAGAAATTTTGAAAATTCTTTTAAGCCATGGCTTTTGGAAACATTTTTGTCACAGGTGGTTAATGTACGAGTGGGTTCAGGGAGGCATGCACAAGAGACTCTTATATCTGTGCTATCTTATTTCTTAAGTTTGGTGATGGGATGCAGGTGTTCATATATTACAATTTGCTGTTTTATGTAGGTTGCAATATTTTATCATTCATATTCGTAAACTCTTGATTCAACAGTAATTTTTAGTGATGTACAAAGGGAAAAAGGGCAAGAAACTTCATCCAATATGGTACCTCAAGACTCATGTCAGGGGTGGGAGAACATAAATGATGGTGGTAATATTCGTGTGAATGGTAATAGTTACATTTGCTGAGTGCTTAATAGATACTATTTTGGGTATACTCGCTATGTGCTAGACACCATTTTAAGTGCTTTATGTATAACTCGCTGAATGCTCATGACCACTCTAGGTGGTAGGACCTATTATTTATCATGATTTCATAGGGACATATTTTTTAAAATTTTATCAAAGTATAGTTGAATGATAATGTTGTGCTAATTTCTGCTGTATACCACAGTGATTCAGTGATACCCATGTATGCATTCGTTTTCCTATTCTTTTCCATGATGGCTTATCACAGGATATTGAATATAGTTTCCTGTGCTATACAGTAGGACTTTGTTGTTTATCCATTCTATATATAATAGCTTTTGCATCTGTTAATCTCAAACTCTCACTTCATCCCTCCCCCACCCCCCATTCCCCTTGGCAACCACAAGTCTATTCTCTGTGTCTGTATGTTTCTGTTTCATAGATAAGTTCATTTATTTTGTATCTTAGATTCCATATATAAATGATATCATATGGTATTTGTATTTCCCTTTCTGACTTACTTCACTTAGTATGACAATCTCTAGGTCCATCCATGTTGCTGCAAATGGCATTATTTCATTCTTTTTTATGGCTGAGTAATATTCCATTGTATATATGTACCACATCTTCTTTATGCATTCATCTGTCGATGGACATTTAGGTTGTTTCCGTAACTTGGCTATTGTAAATAGTGCTGCTATGAACATAAGCGTTCATGTATCTTTTTGAATTATAGTTTTGTCAATATATATGCCCAGGAGTGAAATTGCTGGATGATATGGCAACTTTATTTTTAGTTTCTTGAGGAACCTCTGTACTGTTTTCCATGGTGGCTGCACCAATTTACATTCCCACCAACAGTCTAGAAGTGTTCTCATAAGGATATTTTCATAGATGGAAAAAAAAAAGTGTGAAGATGTTAGATACCTGGCCCAAGGCCACAAACTAGAATTTGGACTCAGTTCCCGGAAATCCCAGATCTAAGTTCTTAATCACTACACTATAGTATAGTATGTACACAGCCTCTCTGCATAAATAGATATTGATTGAAGACGATTAAGGATAAAGGATCATAATGAAATAAATGTACTCTTTTTCCTCGGCCAGGTCAGAGCAAAGCAAATGCAATACATTTTTGGCTTTGGGGAGACAATTCTCATAGCATTTGTTAGCTGTCTTCTGTATATCTAAACTTGGGAAAATGCAGTTTGGAGCTAGAAATGAATGATATTGAGAAACATCCCATTTGAATTTAAAATATGGAGAAAATCCACTAATTAAAAAAATAAACTATATAAGACCTCTCTTTGAAACATCTACACTGCACAAGTCCCCAATTTTCTGTGACTGAACTTGTAACCTTCCTTCTAGACCCAGGTAAATGTCACGCTGTTGGAAATCTTTTCCCCATTTTCCAAGATGGGCCACCTCCTCCTTTCGTTCACGTCCCCTCTACCTGTGATGATAATAATAATAGCCGACACTTACTACATGACGGTGTGTTGAACATGTTGTTAGCACTTAACTTATTTTATCTTCTTCTAACAGCCCCACGGACAGTTATCACTATCCTCATTTTACAGAGGAAGAAACTGATGTATTTTGAGATTAAGTAACTTGTCTGACATCATGCAGAGACAGAATTCAAATTTTAGTAGTCTGACCCTGGAGCTGGATCTTTATCACCACAGAGCTATCTGCCTCCCTTCCCACATGGATTCAATTGTCTTTTCCCCTCTTCTGACTCTTTCTAAATCATTCATTAAAGTATTGAGTGTATCTTGCGAATTGGGTTTTCTTTCCAGTGCTGGGAATGCATTGGTGAACAAGCAAAGGTGCTTCCCCTCTCGGCAAAGGGTGGAGGGCAACATCTTCTAGAAAGTGAGAACAGCATAATTAAAGGTGTGGAAGGGAGAGAGTGAACAGTCCTTCGCAGAGCTCCTTCATGGATGGAGCATAGAGTTCACTGAACAGAAGGGTGAGTCTTGAGGCTGGAGAGTTGAGCAGAGCCAGACCATAAAGCTTCTTCCAGCGTTGTAAGGAGTTTGGGTTGCAATTTTACTGTGAGGGTAATGGTTTTGAGGACATTCGGAGAATGTGCATTTAAAGTATATTCATTTACATATTGGCACTTCATTTAGCGACTTTAAAGAAACGAATCAGCCATTAACTTCATGTTCAGAAAGTCTCATTCAAGAAGTTTTTTTTAAAGAATAACAATGAAAGACATTGGGGAAAAAAAAACCCAAGAAAACATAACACTTTATTATTATTTGTTATCTTAGAAGGAATTCACCAAAGGCTTCATATTATGCTATGGCATCTTTAATTATAAAAATAAGCAAATAAAATAACTTGCATCTGTCATTACCATGATATGTTTCATAACCTTTATATGCACATGGAGCTTAAAAATGTAATTTAACAATAAATAATGACATATACCAGATATGCTCACTGTTTATTCCAGTACTCAGCCAAAAACCTAAATATCATTTAAATTATAAATACATAATGCAAATATAATGGCACAAAAATGTCTAAAGTGCAACCAAATCACAAGAGAAGAATCATGCAAACTGGTCTAGGTCAGCCCCGGAATCTGTGCAGCAAACACAAGACAAAGCTTTGGAAGTTTAAGGGGGACTTGGAGGGAGCAGGATGGGAAGAAGAGAAGCAAAAAACTAGCAACATTGTGAGAACTGCTTCTTTCCATATGTGTAGATATATGTATTATAGATACATATATAAATATTATTGTGGGGAGAAAAGGAGGGGGCGGGTACCACGGTTTGAAGAGGTCACAGCAAATCAAAGAGAATCCACTGGACGGAAGTAAGAGAGAATTTTGTTAGGAATACTCATGGACTACTCGTTGCATTGGGGTCCTGGCTTAGTGGGTTTGAGAAATGGACACAACACACAAAACCGTAATAGCTTTTCTGGTTTGGAGAAGCCAGCCTTGCCTGCAGGGGAGGAATGGGTGAGGGAGGGAGAGGGATAGTCAACTTAGAGTATGATCTACCTGATTTCCAAGAGGCTAAGGCAGTGTCCATATGTTTGGGGACCTGGGGATGGGACAGTTCTGAGTATAAAAATGCTCTTAACAATCTGATGTCAGCACGCTGAGAGGCTGTGTGGGGACAAAGGCAGCCACGCTTGTGCTGCTGCTGGGTCTGTTGCATTCGCTCTTGGTCCTTGAGCAGCACGTTACTGGTTTTAAAGGCTTTGTGGTAAAGTTGTATTGCTTTTTGTTTTTCTGGGGATGTGCCCTCCCTCCTCCCACCAGCATCCCTAACACTCGATTTGGGCAAATCTGGAGTTTATCCTAGTGAGAGTCAAGCACCAATGGTTTCTACCTAAGCGAGTTTGGAGTGGCCCTTACAGTCCTACCCCTCCTCCTTCTTCCTCTCTCAACATTGACCTTTGGTGGGCAGTGACGCTCCTAAGGGACTGTTGGGTTCAAGGACAGTGACCCTGAGAAACTACTGTTGTTCATAGCTAGGTTAATCATTTGGCTTTGGTGGTCGCCATCTTGTAAACATCACGGCAGAAATGATCAAACCGCCAGGTCTTTTTTTCCTCTTTCTTTCATTTTTTTTTTTTCTTTTTTCTTTTTTGCAATCCTACAGAGATGGCCCAGCTGCCAGGACTACTTTGGCAGGCAGCGTGCTACAGGACAAAAATGTAAGAGGAGTCTATTAAGGCTGGACAGCCCAGGGTTATTTATACCCCCTCAGCCCCAAGTCCCCCAAACTAAAGACCCAAAGGCTGATTGACTCATTCCTGATTGAGTTAATGGAAAGCCTCCTACCCCATCATCAGGCTGCCAGAGTACCAGGCACTGATGAAAGGCAGAAAGTCAAGAACTGCCACTTCCCAAGGTATAGCAGGCCTTATCACACTCTAAGTGGTCCAAGCCCAAAGGGATGCTCTTTTTGGTTCCTGTAATTCTCAGTTGGATGTGACAGAGCTGTTTCAGGAGAGGTCTAAGTCAAGAGTAGCCTCTGGGTTGAGGTGGGCTGGGAGATTAACATCTTGCCTGGGGTCCTTCAGATAAACCTGTTGGTTTTTCCTATCTCATACAGGCCCATCTTAAGTTCTGATGTTGAATAAAACTACTTCTACCCCCTTAGTTATAAAAAAGGCCACAAGGAGCATTTATGTGGATATCTGGAAGTGAGATAGTTATTCCATTCCCAGGAAAAGAAAAATAAAGCTAAGTTACAAAACTAAATCTATATGCAATAAAGTTATTATATACTGCTTTGTTGAAGCAGAGTCCTCTGGAATTTATGTACAGTACATTAGTTTTCACCTGTTTATATTCCACAGTTAGACCTTAAGATTCTCTGGATTTAAGACAATTGTTAAAGATACTTTTAAAGCTCTGAGCAGTTACAGTACATAGAGATGTTAGCTTTTTGTTTTTCATTAGATGCAAGAAGAGGCAGGCTCCAAGTCTGGTTGGAGAGCCAGGCTCGAGCAATTTGGTAAATGTGTTGGGAAGGAAATTAGACATTGAGGATCAAGACCGTAAGACACTAGCTCATGAGAGATCAAGAATTCAAATATGACATTCATATTCGTCCATGGCCAGCACAGATTCATAACACGAATTCCACTGAGCATCTTTATGAGCGTTTTAAGACATGCATTTAAATTAAGTTGCTTCTTACCAGCTAACTCTACTGGGGCAACCATTCTAAAGGGTTCCACATCTTCAAATTACAAAGTCTGGGGAATTACATGAATGCTTTGTGTTTGAGAGTCATTGGAGGGGAGCTGGGAAAAGACCTGGTAGAGGAAAGTGGTAAAAGAGACCACTTTCTCCTGAGGAGAGGCAGAAAAGATCACACGTGTTCTGTTGGTGAGAATGCCGCCATCGAAGAATGTTGAGAGATTGATTACAGAAGCCTAGTTTCATGCAATTTTTTTTTTTAAGGGGGGGATAGAAAATAGGAACTACTTAAAAAAAATCAAACCAGGCACAGTTCACTCGAAGTTGGTGAGCGAACACCCTTAAAATGATCGTAGTTTGGTGAGGTTGTGAATACCTCTCCCCGGCTATGCACTCTCGTGGGAGGTGCGTTTGATGAGGGAGGGAGAGGCCACCTCACCTCGGAGGCTCCTGAGGAGGACTTTCAGCTTCTGTGGCTCGTTGGCACGCCTCCTGTTGAAGTCAGCTCGCTGGTGTGTGTGGGCACAGTGGTCTGTCTGCAGGATGTGAAAGAGGCTGGCCATGTTGGGTCCGATTTTCTCCATCAGGCTGTCTCTGATTGTGCTGACTGTGTCTTCGTCACATTCCAGTAGGCTTCGGACAAGTCTGTTATAGTATCTGCATTGGGAAAGAGAGGGTCATTCGGTGAGAGCAAGGTAAGACCCAGGCTTTCATCTGGGCTCCAGTCAACACCCGTCCTGAACGGGCAGATGAAGCACCCACGAATAGTTGCCTCAGCTGAAGGTGGCTTTTGCTTCTAACCTGTAGGCAGTGTCTTCTGAGTGTGAGTGCTTGCGCTGCCTGGATTTACCGCCCAGTGCAAGACAGCTCTGTGTTCACGTTTCGAGCTCAGGAGGCTGAGATCGTACTTTGAATAGTAGGCTCGTGGCGATGTCTAAAATGTTTAGAAAGAGAGAATCGTGGAGCTAGGTGGGATCACAGAGACGATTTAATGACTCTTTCATCATTTCATTGTATAGAGAAGAAACTAAGGTGAGAGAGCTGAAGTGACTTGTCTGAGGTCATACAGTGGGCTAGTGGTCGAAGCAGGACTTAGTCAAATGTATGAGGTGACCCAACCCTCACACTTATGTTTTAATAGTCATTGCACATGGATGCAATCATTTGCAGTTATTTTGGTGCCTCTTTGCGATTTTTCTTTTTCTTGGTGGGGTGTGTGTGTGTGTGTGTGTGTGTGTGTGTGTGTGTGCATATTCTGATTAATTTCTATCTTTTTTTTTTGGCCGTTTCGAGTGGCATGTGGGATTTTAGTTCCCTGACCAGGGATCAAACCCGTGCCCCCTGCAGAGGCAGTGTGGAGCCCTAACCACTGGACTGCCAGGGAAGTCCCTAAATTTCTGTTCTTAAAGGAGATCCCTGTCTTCAGTATCTCATGCATTTTTCTACTCAGTCTAATTTCCCTGTCATACACTTGGCTAGCCTCTCTGAAGGCTGTTGTCTCACCTCATTTTCAGTCTTCTTGCAAAGGTATATTGCAGTCAGAGGGCCAGATGCCAGGCAACAAGGATATTTAAATAGAAAGATTGGTGATCCTTAGTGGTTTGTGCTTCAGTAGTTTCAAAAAGCCTTCTCCCACTGCTCTAGATTGTGTGGCCCTCTCCTTTTTTGGGATGTTTTATAGATATTGGGTTACCATCGTACAGGTCAGCATTTGATGGTTTATTGATGGTTTTATCTTCCTGACTAGGCTGTAAACTTATTGAAGGCAGGATATGTGTCCTTATTCTTTGTATCCCTCATGTGCCATGTCCTAGGGCTATAGTACCTGCACACTGTCGTTCTGTTGATTTCTTTTGTGGCCACTGAGAGAATGGAGCTTTCAAAATAGAGTTCTTTCCAATGTCATGATTCCCAAAAGAAAAAATTATCTGTAGGTCTTCTGGTAAGTTTTACAAAAGAATTTAGGTTTGGCATAAATTTCCTTCATCTTTGGTGCAAGTTCTTTAAACCTCCAAAATGCTGCAGCTAACTGTTATGGCTCAGAAAGGATAAAACTGTCTTAATATATTTTTTTTCCTGAAGACCATGGTTTAATCATTTTAAATAGTCACAGGACATGTTTCCACACATAAGGTGACAGTGAAGAAGATGTGAAAACAATTGTGTAAATGTTGTACAGCAAATAGTCCTAGGCAATACTCCCTTTGATGCAGGTTTTTGAAAAATCAGTACATATGGGTTAGACAGCATGGGAACTACCAAAAAAAAGATGGAGTCTTTTATGACATAGAGAACACACTTAAACCTTGTCATTGACCTTTTATCAGTAAACTCTCTAATAGTTAAGGCATATAAATTACTCATCCTATTATTTGGGAAGACACTTCAGGTATTTCCCAATTTGAATTGGGATGCATTTGCTCCATTTCGAGGTGGCAGTTGTCAGAACCCATTAGCTCTGTGTTCACTAATTAGGGACTGTCCTAATGACGGTGGTCTGCAGCATTTATGTGGAGAGACCCTTTCCTCAGAGGAGCCCGAGGACTGCCGAACCACAAGATCTGCCGTGAAAAGAAACCTGTTTATTTTTAACTCACCTCACAGAGCACAGGATCAAACATCTTTCCAGAATAACTTAACCCCCCAGAGAGGTCCTTTCAAGGATGTACAGTAAATAGAGTGGAATGTGGGCACTGAAGCAAAGCCATCACCCTTCTGTGAGGGAGCAGAACCAAGCTGGGGACAGAGGGAGAAATGTGTCTGGGTCTCCGATATAGTCCTGGCTCTACCCCTCCCACGAGGGAGGATTATATCCAGCTGTTGGTAAAACTGGGATTCCCTGGCACAGAGACACATTTTCCAACCCTTTGGAATTATAAAGCACATGAGTCAAAGCAGATCTCACTTGGATGGGGAAATGGGGAGAAAAGTGGTTTTGGAAAAACTGAGAATAAACTACTTTGTACCATTAGCTTCAGACATCTACACACCCACACAGATCCCCAGGAATCTCGTGGGCTCTGCTAGGATGTGGGTCCCCTGGATCTCTTTGTCTATTTCAAACGGTGATTAGATCCTAGAGAAAAAGGTTTCTGACCCCTCATCTACCTGCCCCTCAATAAGGACTTTATAACTTAGAAGTTAACCCTTCCACTTCTAGAAAGAAAGAACTGTTCACACCAAATGATCTTCCAAATGGGCTGGAGAGGATGATCTTTCCTTATATCAACATGGAAAACTCAAGTCTGGATGAAGAAGTCTGACACCAGTAAGGAAACTAAGCTTCTGTAACTAGCCTCACCTCTTTAAGGTCAGACGCGTTCCTCTGGCCCCCACTTTGTCAAAACACCTCTTCTCCATCTCTGAGAGAGCCTACCTTTACCGTTACTTTCTCTGTTGGCCCCGATAGGCCACCTGTTCTTGGTGCTTCTTGAGGATGACTCTTGCCAGCCTGACTGTTCTTAGCGACTCCCCCCAAATCTACCCTTAGCTTCTCCCATGGAGCTGGTTACCTCAGCAAGGGCAGGCTAAGAGAGCTCCTTGGAATAGATAACAGCCATGGCTCCAGTAGCGGCTCCTCCAAGTGTGGGAAACCTATCAGGCTGCCTTGATGACAACACCGTTTGCCTGAGCAAGCAATAGATCAATCCCACACCTCTCTATTGAGGACCAGAATATGGCGTTGACCTCTGGGGTTGTGTGGGCTGATGAGACAGACCTTTCCTATCTCTAAGCCACTCAGTGAGGTTATTGAAGAGATTTAGCAATTGTCATGTATGCCTTGATCACTGTCTTGGACCAAGACTTGATGTTACTATAGCTATTGGTGAGAGCTGTACACAAATTTAATTGTTGATCACCAGGGGGTACATTTATTCCATTCTACTGGGAATTCCATTTTTGGATTGTGGATTTTATCTGCAGGTTTTAGTGGCTGCCATTTTTGAAGTGGAAATCAAATAGCCTGGCTCAGGGCCATGTGAATTGTAGGCTAGCTGTGTGACCTTCAGCAGGTCACCCCTCTCTCTGGGTCTCTGTTCTTTAATCAGTAAAATGAGGCAGTTAGTCTAGATAACCTTTATGGTCATTTCCAGCTATGACATTTTGTATTTCTGGGGTTCAGTATATACGCACCTTCTCAATTTAACAAAAAAATAGTGCAGCTCTGCTTAAGGCCCATCCTTGGCAGGAAGAGTTACAACTATTTAAGAGGGTGCCTTTCTTCATCTTTATGGGGGGTGGTGGTGGGATGTACTCCCGAGACTTAATGGGCTAAGTGTTCAGATCACCCAGCCTGGAAGGACCCTTTAAAGCATGTTTCTTTCCTCCCCCTTTGAAAATTCCATCACTGACTTCTTTCCTCGGTAAAGAATAAGATCAGATATTCTCCATAGCTACTGTTTCAGCCATGCTTACCCAAATACACACATACTGCCTAGGAACAGTTGTGTGTGAAGGTTTATAAATAGTCCTTTGTTTCCCTTGATCAATATTATTCTTCTGTTTCCTGTTCCCTATCCATGCCCTAGAGAGTTGGAAGCTTTGTCAGTTTTCCCATCTGGATCTGGATTGGTTTAATTTCTTCTCAGGCCTCATGCTGTCCAGCCTGCTTGATCAATTGTGCCTGCTTCCCTCATGGTTGAAAGTAGAGTTTACAAATTCAGCCAGGGGGACACTCCAGCTATCCTTTGTGTTCTAAGGGCACTTCTGTCATGGAAAACCTCCCTGTTCGGGCTCCTGGTCCAGTCACAGGCTTTTGGATTCTCCCAGGCCCAAATCTCATGCTAGATAAGTCACAGGAAGGGGGAATGAACCTGTAACTACTTCCTTTCACAATTCTTTGCCAACTGGCACAACGTAGCGTGTATCTATGGTGGGACAGAGGCTGGGAAAGCAGGATGTTTCAGAGGAGTGAGGAGCTTAAATAGAGCAAATCGAGCCCAGCATGGAACCGGAAATCTCTAGCTCTGAGCAGGAATAACACGAGCCAGTTCGAGTGAAGTAACTGGAGAAAGGTAAGAGCTGCATGGAGGATTCTAGTCTTCAAGAGATGACCTTCCTTAATAAGGATGATTCTTCTAAGATGATAAAGGGAGATAACTAGACTCCTGTGACCCTTTTCTAAAGGTGGTGAAAACAAGGCACCTATTGAAAAGAACAATGGCCTGGTTAAAAACTCCTGTTACTAGTCTCTTCTTAGATTGTTAGGATCACCGGTCCAGAATCTGTATTCTCCTTTCTGTAAGACCTCCTCTTCCTAACGGAAGACGCTACCTCAGTTGAATTAGAGATATTAGTATTGTCTCAAAACTGGCCACATGCCATATTATAGAGCATGAGTTGTCACTGGACCATTAAAGATCAAAACTTAGAATAATGACTGTGCTAACATATTCCTGCCCCCCAGCTACCACATAAACACATACTAAAGAGACAGGGCACTTGAGGTAAATGCTGAATTTGATTTTCCTGTTCTCAGAAAATCAGGACCACGACAGAGTCACTTTCAAGGACTGAACAAAGGATTTTTATAAACTGACATGAGGTTCCATAGAACAATGATCTGTAGTTAAGATCATTGAGGTTCCGAAACTGACATGAGGTTCCATAGAACAATGATCTGTAGTTAAGATCATTGAGGTTCCGAAACTGACATGAGGTTCCATAGAACAATGATCTGTAGTTAAGAGTGAATCAGAAATTTACAGAGTTTAAGGGTCAGAGGCCTTAACCTTTCCCTGAGGAGGAGCTACTTCTCCCGTTTTCCAGTTGCATGTATGTACATGACTAACCCACTGGTAAGCCCCAGAAGGACTAGGTTATTGCCAGTATCTGAAGAAGGGTGGCAGCATCTGGCTAGGAAATTAATCAGGTAAGTCTGCGTTAGCGCTCCTGTGGTCAGAACAGCACATTAAGGTCTGATCTTTGTGAATATGTGCAGATTTGGCTGGAGAGTCAAAGAATCATAGCACTTCAGGACTAGGAGTCAAGTCAGTGGCATCACAGTAGGCTGAACTTGACCGTTCTGCACTGCCCCTACCATGCCTCCATGCTAGCCCCATCAGCACCTTTCTGAACTTGATCACGGATGGGGAAGCCCAGGTCTTGCCAGGAAACTTTCTACGCCATGGAATGAGCATGTCTGCCATCTCATGTCTTAGATGTTCACACCTGGCTGGTAAAGACAGTGAGTCAAGGGCACAGAAAGGCACGATGCTCAGATATCACTAGCTCAGTGGCTTGGGATCAGTTTAGAATACTAAGATGAGAACGTGATCTGGGGAGTCACCAGAACACCCTTCCAGGAAATCTTGGACTAGACAAATGGGATAACAGACCTGGAAGGGACCACGGGAATCATCTAGTCTAGCCACTTCACTTTTCACAAAGGAAATTTGAGTCCCACCAAAGTCAGATGGTTCGCTCTGGGCTACCCAGTGAAATATCTGATTGGGCTTAGGATGGACTCAAATATATGCAGTTTTAAAACTCTGCATTATGACATTTGACCAAGGTTTTCATAATGGCCAATTGTACTGTGCATAGTCATGATTTCAACCCAATTTGATGTCTCAGAATCTTGTTTCCATAAACTTCACAGTTCCCTTCAGGCTTATGGAAGGAAATAGACAATGCATGCGGATGAAGTTTTCTATTAGCTGCATGGAGAGACTTTTCCTATAACAGTGAAAAAAAAAAAAAATCCAGGCTGCTTGAGCTGTCACAACCAATCACAAACATATTTTTTTTCCTGCAAAAGCTGGGAAGACTGCAAGCTAAAATAAGAGCATCACTGTGGCAATTTAACTCCTTCTGTGTCTGGTTCTGCTGACCAACCACTCCCCCTCCCCCCGAACTGCCAAACGAGTGGACTCATTTTGTACCTGTTGGAGAAGTGATTAGGGAGCTGGACGACTTCCGTGATGGCTTCAGGGTTCCGCTTGGCGACACTACACACGTTCAGCTTGCTGTAGCACTCCTCCTGCACCTCGGCAATCATCCTCTGGAAAGTGGAGCACCTCCGAATGGCCAGGAAGACCTTGGAGGTGACCCCGTTGGCGATGCACTTTAAACTCTCTTTGACAAATGCTTTTCCCTGCCGAGGAAGGGAGGGTAGGAGGACAAGATTTAGCTTGAGCTGACAAGAGAGGACAGGGCCTGTGATATGTGGAACTTAAGGGGGCACTGTCTCATGGCCCTCGCTGCATGTCCTCGCAATAAGCGAACTGTACCCTGCGAGCAGGATTTTTTAAAAAGTCCCTATTCCCTTAGACTACCTTGAGGATTGAGCTACATGGAAATGAAATGAGATGAGAAAAAGAGATGAACCATAAACAACCACCCTTCAGCCTAAAAACAGCCATAATATGGTTTTGTATTCTTGGGATTGAGATTTGATAACTCAAATCACAAGCTAGTAAAAAAAAAACCAAAAAAAAAAAAAAAACAAGCGAGTATGCCGGCTCTTCGTGAGAAGAACTTCTTTGTTAGAAGAACATTTTTATTTCCTCTTGAAGAGGCAAAGATTTTCCGCTCATCACCCCTCCCTTAGAAGACAGCCTCTGTCAGCCTGTTACAATTGTGCATTGGAGTGGGTGGAGAGTGGCTTATATAGAACCTATTTCTTGGCCAAAAGTGTGTGTGTGTGTGTGTGTACACACGTTGAAAATTGAGAATTTAGACTGGGGAGGCTGAGAAGCAGAGCTGGTTCCCTACAAGCCCGGCTCCTAAGAACAATAGTCTCATACACTGTTAAAGACAAGCAGCCAGTTGTGAGCAGGGGTCAAGGTCTTATTACCTGAGTGTCAAATTTAGCAGCGCTGTACAAGAAGGATTTACAGATGTCGTACATCCCATCTGTGTCACAGGTGGAGTTTTCCAGGCATGCAAAAGCTCCACAGCCAACCTGCAGAGCGCTGTTGAGGCAGCGAACCACTTCAGCTGAAAGAGACAAATCCATCCAATCTGGGTCAAACGGTGAGGACAGTCTGGAGGGATCAAGCTGATGTGGAGGCAAAATTCAAGCAAAAGGGGTCAGAAGAACTTATCCTAGAAGTCTGTGACGGGGCCAGTAGATAGAACCATTCCGAGCCGGGTGGGAGTGAAGAAGAGAGGGGACAGACAGATCCCTTTTGCTTATAAGAACCAGAGAACATGGAGGAAGGGAATGAGTTTTCCCTCGGAGATACACTCTCTTGGTCTCACCATCACACACAGTTTTGGTGGCTGGATAAGTAAGGTTGGAGTATGAGGCATGCCCAGTGCTTAAAGCAGCTCTGCAGAATCCAAGGGCATCCCTTAAAGGCTGAAAGCATGGGAAGGTAGATGGTAGTGGTGGGTGGTCAAGTTTAGGAGGAGGAAGGACCAGGGAATCCATTTGGCTTCCAAAAAATACACTCCAGAGTCATAAGGATGGAATTTTGGCCTAAATGGCAGAGAAGAATTTGCCAGGAGTCCACTAGGAGACCCTTCTGATTTAGGGCTTTTAACTTACCTTCCTATTGGCAGAAAGAAATCTGATCCGTTCATGTTTCATCCCAACCCCCCTCTATAGGACAGTGCTTAGAGGTATGCATAATCTCTCTCATATTAAAAGCCTTTTTTTTTAAAAAAGAGAGAAACACAGGTGTAGAATAACCAGGCCAAGGCAACACTTGTGCAAGACTGGAAGAAAACCGCAGAGAACTTGCATGAGGCTTTCTACATTCTGGATAAGATCTTCCATAAAAGTAATTTCTCTCCTACAGAAGAGGGGTGTTCTGGCAGGCAGCTCCGCGAGAAATGATCTGCAGCCTTCATACCATAGGAGTCTCCTCTGAGATCAAAAGCACGGTTCGGTTAGGCGGCCCCTCCCCCTCCCACCACCCGCAGCCTCTGGGATGTTACAAGTCATTTCCCTAATTATATATTTCCACGGGTTCAAATGATAACTTTGCTTTAAGCAGTTTTAATATGCATTAGGATTGCTATTGTTTTTGGCAAGCTTGAATTGTGAATCACTGCATCTCTATAGCAACTAAGTACAAAAGGAAGTGAAGCAAAGCCCTCCTCTCGGCAGGGACCTGTGCTCTTCCGAGGGGAGCAAGCGTCTGCAGCATTTGGACACCTGCGAGCCCATCTTTGCTGACAGTTGGGGGAGAGAGAGCAGTCATGGAAGGGGAGCAAGCTGGACAAGCGAAGTCCAAAGACAGAGGTGTCAATGCCGGCTTCCTAAGGACTCTTTTCCTTTAGAGACCAAGATAATACACAATTAACTGCTCAAGGAGTCAGGGCTAGAGTGAGACCTCTCCCTTGGAGAAATAGCTGCTACGTTTCACAGACACTCTTTTTCGAGGGGCTCTCTAGCCACGGGGCTGCGTGGGGACTGAATGGAGCCCGAGAGAGCAGGGAGGGACAGAAGGAACAGTGTCGAGGGTGGGATGTGTAGGGTTTTCTCTGAATCTGCCCTGGATTTGTCAGACTGGAGGGCTATGGTTCCGTAAATCAGTCTGCAAGGGGAGCTTTCTGTGTGTTCTCTGGAGGGGCAGGGAAGTCAAGTTATAGGGTCTTCAGGGTAAAGAAAGAGGGACAGCATCAGACAAGTCACGTCTCACCTTAAGATCAGCTTCAGCTTCTGGAAAGTATAGAGAGCGCTTTGAAGCATGCCAACATTCAAGTCTTTCCCCCGCCCCCTCCCCCCCAAGAGGGTACGTGCCAGATTTCAGGCAATCAGGCTAGGCTTATGCAATGAAATACCCTCAGCAGAGCGCCCAGCTTCTTCGTTAGTTGCATGCAATTTATTAAACAAAGGAGCTCCACTTCCTAAGGCTATTGGATTACCCTGGCAGTTTATTGCCATCAGGCATGAAGCACATTTATTATCAAGATCAGCCGTCACAGACACAGTTGCAAAAGCGAGAGGCAAATGAGGACAGCTCTTTGGGGGAGAAACCGGTCCTGGGTTTGCCGCTTACCTGAGTTCTGAGCTGCCACCCGGGCTTTCCTGGGGCTCACAGAATCATTCTGCTCCGCCTCATGGGTTGCAGAAGCACTGATCACCAGCACCAGAAGCACTGCTGAGTTTTGGAGCATTCTCTGAGAAGTTTCCGCTAAGTTGTTGGTTTTTTTTTTTTTTTTTTCCTCCCCCCCCTTTCCTCTTTCCCTCTCCCGGCTCGAGTGAAGATGTGGATCTGGATACACTGAGAGCCTAGGTGAGGATTTGATGAGGATCTTTTTGCTGCTGCTGCTGCTGCAGTCGCTGCTTCTTGCACCTCTGGCTTTTGCAAACTGGGGGCCCAAGAGCTGCACCCAGGGATTTTATAGCCGTTCTTATCGGTCCTCAGGATCAGGGACCAATCAGGTCCCT
Organism: Neophocaena asiaeorientalis asiaeorientalis; assembly: GCF_003031525.2. NCBI lineage: Eukaryota > Metazoa > Chordata > Mammalia > Artiodactyla > Phocoenidae > Neophocaena > Neophocaena asiaeorientalis. The sequence goes on from NW_020173550.1 coordinate 3,973,453, forward strand.
CAACTGGTCTGGCCAGCCAATCGGAGGGCATGCTCATTGGGCTGGAGCTGTTTGACTTCTTAGAAATATTTTCCAGCAAATTAAAAGTACCTGCTGCCAATGTCTTATACGTGTGTGTGACTGTGTGTGCAGAGATGTGTGAAAAAGCTATTTTCACAGAATTAAGGGATGACTTTGTATTGATCTAACGAAAGGGAGATCATATGGCCATCTCAACAAGGTGCCTTGGGAAATCTATCCATCTCTTTTAAAAAATGTGCTATGGGGAGGAATGGGCAGCACAGGCAGGATGAGTAGTATGGTCTCTTTGGATTCGAATTTAGCCTCATTATAGCAGTCTTACTATCGTTTTCACAGCCCATTCTCTGTGTTGTAAGCTACATACACCATACCTCCCCATCTTCTCAGTTTAAGCATGTTTACAGGTCTGTGAGGCATTTTGGTTGTATGTGGACATCCTGAGTTTTCACATGTATGAGCCCTTGGGAAGGGACATATAGGAGGGGGAAGGTCCCTCATGGACTGGAATATGACAGCTCTGAGCTGTGGCCCGAGTTCCTCTTTTGATTAGCTCTATGACCCTGGTCAAGTCCTTTTACCCTGTTCTACCTGTTTCCCGATCTGTCAAATGCCAAAGTTGGAGTCTAGCATTCTTTACGCCTCTAAAACTATGATTCTCTAGTAACACAAATTAACCTCGACTCCATCTTTTTTGTTACCAGCACGACTACAAACTCCAAGAGTGTTAGTTACTACAGGTAGACACATGCACACCTATGTACACCACGCTCAACAGGGAGACATCATGAATGCCTGGAAATTAATAAACTGTGTATTCAAGCCCAACAACTTCATAATCACGTTGAAACCATAAGCCGACCAAAGTAAGACTAAATCTCCTGGGTAAACCAATTCATTTCTTGGGGAGGGGGAGGGGTAAGGGGGTGGGCAGTACAGGGAGGAAGGGGCAGGAGACCAGAATGTGTAGGAGAAAAGACAGATAAGCTCTAGACATAATAAGAAAATTACAGTGGCATCACAAACATGCCTAGGATAGAAGCTCATATTTTCTTGTAAGTGGGTTGTAGGCAACACTGAGGCTTGTCACTAAACTTGTGAAGGAAGCTGATGATCTCAGAGGGGACTTAGGGTAGAAAAGTGGTCATTAAGGGCTGGGTTGAAGTAAAGGATCAAGCAAGACAACCTGTAAACATTTTGGGGAGGTAAATGAGAAAGGGCCATTGGAGATTCATACAGACAGGGGCAAGATGACCTTGTAAGGAAACAGAGCCAGTGGCTTCTGTGTAAATCCTCAAATCTTCAAACAAAGGTTGAAGAAAGAGCGCCAACTCTATTAACCACAAACCAAGAATCAACCCTACATGTGTGTGGGGAGTGAGCTTGCTGAGTGATTAGAGGTTCCCTTGCCAAAAAAAAAAAGGTTGTTTGGAAAGCATGAAGTTTGCTAGAAAAAGGGATAGAGGAAATAAAGGATAGAGGGAATAACCAAAGAAAAGAAAGGGAATTTTCAAATTTCCACTAAATGATAGTGTTTTTCAATTTAGATTAACTGACAGTATTTGTCAAGTGTCTTCTAGGCTGGGAGCTAGTGGATGAGTCGGGGAAGGTAAAGGAGAAGAGAGATAGAAGGAAGAAAAGTAATGATTCTTATCATTGAGGAGCTTGTAATCAGGTTGGGAAGACAGTCAACCCCAGTCATATTTCCTAAAGGTTCAGGATGTCAGGACCTTGCATGGTAAGAGAAGAGCATGGTCAACATTGGCTAGAGATGTGGGGAAGGCTTCACGGAAGGGTCAGTGCAGGAAAGATGTGAGCTGCTGTTAGTGCCTTTTAAGAATTTAGGAAAAAGCCATGATATTTCATTTTTTAAAGCGCTTGTGTTCCGGAAATCTCAGAGGTTGTTTTTATTGCTTTAGGCAGGAGTGGTAGATGTATGGCACTATGGCACTGCAACATAGTCATTCAGTGTTTTCTTCTAGAAGGAAAAAGAGGACAGATGCATGCATATTATTCCCAAGGATTTGGATTTCTGTTCCTCAACATTCTCTGCCTCCTTAGCCATTGTTTATTTTTATTTTTTAAAAAATAAATTTATTTATATATTTTTATCTTTGGCTGCTTTGGGTCTTTGTTGCTGCACGCGGGCTTTCTCTAGTTGTGGTGAGCAGGGTGAGCACTTGGTGAGCACTTGGTTGTAGTGTGCGGGCTTCTCATTGCGGTGGCTTCTCTCGTTGCAGAGCACTGGCTCTAGGTGTGCGGGCTTCAGTAGTTGTGGCGCATGGGCCCAGTTGCTCCATGGCATGTGGGAACTTCCCAGACCAAGGTACTGAACCCGTGTCCCCTGCATTGGCAGGCAGATTCTTAACCACTGCACCACCAGGGAAGTCCCAACCGTTGTTTATTGTTAATAGCTGTGCTGTTTCTCTTGTTAGACTTTCCCTGTGTTGACCTACCGGCTTTGTAGGGTGAGGACTTACTTTCCACCATCCACATTTTTCCCCTACACTCTGGTGCTCCCACCAGAACAGATTGTCCCACAAGTGTCAGGATGTGTTTTGCGTTTTCTCTGATGTTGATTTATAGTTTCTCCTTATTTCACTCACTATCACGTGCCTGGAGGTTCCTAGCTAGGTGTGTGAAGTGTCTCACAATGACAGATAAGCTGTCAGCTGAAGAAATCCAATAGTGGGCAGCCATATTGGTTTGCGTATTAATTAGTGCATCAGTGCATTTGAGAACATCAAAGGCAGAAGCTGAAGCCTAAGTAGAAATGCCCAATGGAAATAAAGTTTCTTCTCCAGAGTTCGAGGACCTCTAAATGTCCACAATCATTGTGCTCCTCCTGGACTTTGATATAGCAATGATAGAAGAGTCTTGGGAACACTGGAGGTGATGTCTAGTTTCTAAGGAGTTTGAATATCAGACTTCAGAGTTTGAATACTATCTTGCAAGCAACAAGGAGTCAAGGGTTCTTGAGTAGGAATTGTTAAATGTGTTGAAATTAGCATCTGGGGAAGGTCTTTTGATTGTACTTACTATGGTTTGAAGGAAGAAAAGAATGGCGGTTGTAAGACTAGTTAGTAGTATCAGTTTGCTTTGATGAGGTCCTGGACAACCACAGTAGTAATAGGAAAGGAAGGGAGAAAATTATGAGAGATATTTTAAGTAAAATGGAAATTATCAATTAACCTAAGAAATTGATTGGAAAAAATCTTTCTCGTAGTTTAATGATAATGGAGATAACGTACATCAGGGTTTTCCCTTCCCCATTTATTGGTTATGATTTTTAGTGGATAAGACTATCTAGCATCTCGGTTAGGCAGGCACTTTCTGGGGTTCTGTTAAGGTAGTAATTTACCCAACAAAAGGACTTGATGTGCTTAAGGAAGGTGAGGAACTGTGCAGTAGGTGGGAGGGGAGGGAAGCCTTTGCCATTACCCCCAAGCAGGGAGAGTGCAAAGGAGTGGGTGGCAGAAGCTGCCAACACCTAAGGCTGGGTGATGGTGCCCTGGCTGTGCCCATGCGAGGCTGGCATGAGTTCAGTGAGAAGATTAAGCCAAAGATCTCTGGAGCTTTTTGGATTTGGCTAGCTTAAAGCTGAGCAGTGAATGGCTCTTCGCCTTTTGGTGAGAGCAGCCAGGAGCATGGTTTCTTGGTAAATGTTTCTTTTGTTGTTAACAGAGTGCAAGGCTCATCAAGGTTGGTGTGACATGGTGACCAAGGTTGGAGTGTCATCATCATTCTTTTATGGGAATTTTAGGCCTGACTGCACTGTTGGACTATTGAGTCATGCCTTCCTAACCTCAAGAAAAAGGAGGAGAGGAAGAGGAGAAAGATGAGGGGGAAAAATGATTTTCATCCTTCTATAAAGATACCAGGTTTTCTGTGTGGACAGTCTCAAATTCTTGAGTCTTAAATTCTTTACCTCTCTAAGTTGCCTTTGATTGCTTTAAACTCTGCCAAAGAAAGAAAGGGAGAAAATATATTAAGAGGGCGAACTCCCCTCACCCCCCACTGATTTAGGGAGGGTTACTGAGTGCTTGGCACTAGGTCAGGTGATGTGGGAAATGCAGAGAAACGTTTGATGTTTTCCTGTGCTCCATGAATTCCCAAACTAGTTCTTAACGCACGAATGTTGTATTTGATGAGGAAGAATATCTGTTTTCTGGAAATATAATACGGTAAGTGGGTTGGACTAGAGTTTACAGGTTTAGATTCAATTAACATTTACTGGGTGCCTATGTGCTCTATGCCAGGCATTGCTGCCGGTGCTTCATATCTGTGAGAAAAAACCCCTGCTCTCCTCTCCTCCCACAGGAAGAATATGGGACCAGAGAGAAAATGGTTTATGCATGGTCATAGGGTGGATGGTGGAGCTAGGTTACCTGAGATTTCTTATTCTAGAAGGTGCTCTGGGTTCTTCAGTTGTGTGACCCCCGCAGTGCAGGAGAAGTTAGTGCCCTGCCCCTGGGGTGGGGCGGGGGAGGGAAAAGAAATACACAGGATGACCTAACATGTTTAAACCAGAACAGGCAAGTTGACCTTAGCCTCTACGCCTGTGAACACTGGCATACCATCCTTTCAGGTGTAAGTGACAATGTCACTTTATATCAGGGAGGACAAGTTCATAGTCCCTGTCAATCTTCCGCTTCATACGAGGCTCCTGAAACAAGTACAAAGAGGATACGTGTGTCATTGAATCTGTCAGTACCAATGGCCCTTTGGAGACTTGAAGGGACATTACTCTATCGAGGCACACGAGGGCGCCCGAACCAACCAGCAAGGAGACGTTTCTTCTACATTAAAAAGAAAGTGTGAATGCTGGCTAAGTTAGATCGACCATTGTTTGTTTCAGGCCATCAGTACGCTTTTTTAGGGAGGTGACTTACGTTTGTGGTTTAGGCCAGCGGTCCCCAACCTTTTTGTCACCAGAAACCAGTTTCGCGGAAGACAGTTTCTCCACGGACCAGGGGTGGGGGGATGATTTCAGGAGGATTCAAGCACATTGCATTTATTGTGTACTTTATTTCTGTTATTATTACATTGTAATATACAACGAAATAATTCTACAACTCACCATAATGCAGAACCAGTGGGAGCCCTGAGCTTCTTTTCACTTGCCACTCACTGATAGGGTGTTGAGATGAGTCTGCAAGAAACTGATTTATTATGGTCTCTGTGCAGTCAGACCTCTCTGCTAATGATACCTGTATTTGCAGCCGCTCCCCAGCTCTAGCATCACCGTCTCAGCCCCACCTCAGACCATCAGGCATTAGATCCTCATAAGGAGCACGCAGCCTAGGTCCCTCGCACGTGCAGTTCCCAGTAGGTTTCGCGCTCCTATGAGAATCTAATGCCGCTGCTGATATGACCGGAGGTGGAGCTCAGGCGGTAACGCAAGCGATGGGGAGCGGCTGTAAATACAGATGGAGCTTCTCTCTCTCCCCACCTGTGGTTCCTAACCCCGGGGTTGGAGACCCATGGTTTAGGTAACACACCTGTGACTTAGCCAGTGAGCTTGCAGATGACTAGCATGGTTCTACATATTTAGAAATTTTGTGATATAACCATTCTGTTTACCATCCTATTATTACCTAGTAGGGAGATAGGTTGTAGGCAACTTTATTAACTATTCTACCCCAGTGCTAAGGGGAGGATCACGTCCGTACCTAACTGTTCAGGGCAGATGAGGGGATACGTCAGATAACACATGTATTATCTGAGCTCTTTGGTTTAAAAAAGGGATTCTATTTTAAGGTGGCAGTGAACATTTCACTTTGTTAGTGAAGAAAACAAAACTTCTTTGACCCATTTTTCTACTTAGCATTCCTTCTTCCAGGGGTCTGCAGACAGAGGTCAAGGCTAACTTTCCACTCAATTTCTGACACTTTTTGCATCTATCCTACGGCTTGGAAATCTTCCTGGGGAGTGTTGGGAGGTCAACGTGGAGGCAAATCTGTGCATGAGTGTTTTCTCCTGCTTCTTGGTCCTGCGCTCAAACGCCTTTGTGAAGAGGACATTTGTACTCGGTTAGATGCAGGAATAGCTGAGGAATCGGACTGACCTGTCACACTGCACACTTCTGAGAAAGCCTTCCACCCAGCACTTAATGCAGACCTCTCCAGTTAGAGACCAAGGCTTATCACTTGTTGACAGATCCATCCATCAGTGTGTATTCCTTAAGCTCTCTGTGCCTGGGATGGTGCTAGCACTGTGAAAATACAGACAGTGCAGTGTGGGGTGAGACATAGAGGGGTGGACCTGAATCCAAGGCAGCAAATCCACAGGACCCAACTGTGAGCTATAATGAGTGAGACTGATGAGTGATGCCAATGAGTTTGTGAAATAGAAATTTTAAAAAATCCACTCGAGCAACCCATGCTGAAGCATCATTCTGACATATGTAGCCTAAAGCCAGCTTGTCATTTGCAAAATGCTGTCCAAGTATAAAGAAGTGTCTTGCAGCCATTCTTGAGTGCTAGACAAATCTATTATTCTGAATTTATTGGCTGAGAAAGGGGGAAGTGGAGAGGGAGCAGCCTCTATACAAAGTTACCTTGCAAGTTAGCACAGGGACCAGACTAAGAGACTAGAGATTTCTCTACTTGATGTTTGGAAAGCTTGCCAAGAAATTGATTATGGCAATTCAAGTGCATTCTATAATCAAGTTGCATTTACTATGCTTTAGGCTAAAGTGCAATGAAGATAAACTGGTTCCTGGCTCTGGATGGGTGTCATGGGAGTCTCATCATATTCTGATTACTATATCAGTGTAATAAAGCATAGAATGCAGAGTCAGAATTTATACTGTAAGGATTTTATAATGGTAGCGAAAATGGTCACCAGGTGCCATTCTGTTTGCTTTCATGGAACACGGTTTTTGTCAGCTGTTTGAGAAATGGACTCTCTCAGCTCTTTTAAAAATTAATTGTAAGGAAATTTAGTGGAATTAATGGAAAATCCTAGTGCAAAGGAAACACACTCTGGCCTCAAGGCAAGCATTTTCTCGAGGATGTCATTCTGCACTCTGCAGTGACAATAATAGGAAGGGGGAGGAAGAGAGAGAGAGAAAAAAAGTTGCAGCTTTGGAGGAAGTGGTGAAGTCCTTAAGGGCAAAAAATGTCATCAGGGAGTCACTGCGCTAAGACAGGAAAGTTTAGCTCGAGAAAGCATGGAGCAGCAGAATTTTATTCTTCTCATACAGCAAATTTTAATTATATTTTCAGTGCTCCTCATATTTGTGCCTATAATAATTTCTTCACATAGTTGTGATTGATTGCCTTTACTGTTTTTCTTGTTAAGTTAACAAAGGAAGTGCAGTTTCCTCTGTGTGTGTGTGTGTGTGTGTGTGTGTGTGTATGGGGGGGGCGTGGTGGTTTACCCTTCACTTGGCATTTAAATCACTCACAGCAGACTTTAGAATATGGAAAACAACTAGAAGTGAGCCACCCTGTTAAAATCAAACATTAGAAGTGAGAAAAAAGTATTTCCTAACATGATGTTAAACAGACCCTGAGAAGTAGATTGAAGGATGGGTCAATGTTTGGAGCTTTTAAAGTCATAGCTTCCCTCTCTCTCTCTTTTTTTCTCCAAAGACGTAGAGACACCGACTGATAGTTTTGCCCTATTCCATGAGTCCAGATGTCTTTCTGATCATGGAGAAAGGTGCAGGGATATGGAGCCATGTCTCTTACGACCTCAGGTGTGGCCCGCACATACAACCATCTCATCTCAACCCGGGCTGACCCTCTGCGGGACTCAGGGAAGCTGGCTATGTCCATAGTTACAAGGCTCTGAGAATCTATACCTTTCCTCGTGTGTCTCTTTTCCAAAAAGTGATAAATTTTAAGAAGACCTTTGAAGCAGTGAGATTTTCTTTCGGCCCCTCTCAAAACCTTTCCCCCACTCCCTCCTTAAAATGTTGCCTTTTGCCATGAATCGGAAAGAACCCCTGAAAGCCCAGAGCTGCTTTCAGAAGCAGTGAATGCAAAGCCATCAGCTGTAAAATATGTGCCCTGAATGGCTTTGCATAGAGAGGGGGAGAAAGCTTTGCCTCGCTGCAGCCTCTGCGGGTATTGCCAAAAAGGATTTGCTACGTGGTTGAGAATCCAAACCTTACTGAGTCCTTGAGCACTGCTTGTGGAAGGTGGGGAGAGGGGACCCCCAACCGACCTCACCATTAAGTGATTGAATCTGACTGCTGCTGTCATGCCAGGGGCTTGGTTTATAATTTTGGTTCCTAATTGGTTGGAACTTCTCCAGCTCCTGGTTGTGTGTGTGTGTGTGTGTGTGTGTGTGTGTACGCGCGCACTCACGTGCACATGCACTTATGCACCTGCATTCTTGTACATTACGTGATTTAAAGGTATGGCCCTTATCAAGGTAACCAATGGTCTTTCTAAACTCTAGGCTCTCATTCTAATGGAGCTCCTGAATAGTAAATGTGTTATCATGCACCTATATTCCAGGAAAAGTACATTTTTATGTAATTCTATATGATGTGTTGAACAGCAGTTGACATAATAGCATGATGGTACATTTTGTAGACATTTACTTAAATATCTGTTTCAAATTTTTGCAGTTTTCTTATTGTATTTTTTTCCCTTTGGAACCAGCAAAAATTTTCCCCAGTTCTTCATCATCTTTAAGCCCTTGAAGAACTCATAGATGCTGGGTACCATACTATAATGCCTAAGGTACAAGTTGGTTCTGAGCGTTAGACTTAAGGAGTTATCAGACAACCCAGAGGCCCATTCATTTAAACCAACATTTCCTAGATTGTGTTCCAAGAGGTAATAGTCCCATGCACCATGAAAACAGGACCCCATGCTCAAATCCGTTGGGGGTGGGTGGTTCGTGGTGAGTATCTAGCATATCAAAGTCACCCAGGAACCTTGCAATAAGAAAACTATTAAATTGTTTAATCCAATATTTCCCAAATGTATTATTTAGAAAGATTTAAAAATAAGTAATACTTATCAATATCCTGCAGGACTAGCGTTCCTTGGAACTAACTTTGGGGAACGCTAGTTTTAAGCTGATCAGCTCCTGGTCACCTCCTCTGAGTTTACCTTGGCCTTGCCCTGGACCAGCTTTCATCCTTGCATCCTCAAGCTCCCTTCTTTACAACCATAGTCCTAATTAGACCTACCTTTACTTGAGTGTCTACAGAGCTTTAGGTGCTCGACGCATCTCATTTAATCTTCACAACAACAGTGCAACACAGGTATTATTACGAATACTGTACTTACAAAGAGAGTGAGGTTCAAAGAAGCATAGTCATTAAGAAGTAGTACCTTGATTCAACATTGGGGCTGACTCTAGAGCACGTGCTTCTAACCAATGATTCCATAAAAGAAAACTGAAACACTTAATTCAGATGTAAGTATATTTAGGAAGACAATAGAAAGAGTGTGTTTCTCTGTAGATTTCTGAAAACTCTACCTTCGACTGAACAGGACTCTTCCAAACTGCCTGTTGGAGCAGAGCAGAGAGGGAAGGAGCAACAGGCACTCCTGAAAGGTGTCTCGCCTCCAGCTTAGAAAATCCTCTCTGCTGCTACCAGTGATTCAGGGTTTTCAGGCCAGGCTGCACCCAGAAGTTTAGGAGGGCTGCTTCCTTTGGAATTTACCTGCTGGGTTCAGCTCCTCATTGGCTGTCTCCCCACACTACTTCTTCTGCTGAGTCTGCTACCGGCTACCCAAAATACTGCAGCAAAACAAAATCATCTGGGTTGCCCTTGTCTGTGCTTTCTTCGTTGTTCTACCACCATTGCTCTTGCCTCTCGCTGGGGAATGGCTCAGTCTCTGACTCAGGGTAATTTTCTTGTCTGGAGAAAACGGGAGGGGGAGCACAGTGGTGGCTTTGATGAGTCTGAGAGAGTTCAGTGGTGTGTTGGCTTTCTCTCTACTTAAAGAAAAGACTTTTAGAGTCACAACTATTACTGCTGCTCGTTTGAGGGGTCCTGAGTCGTCACTCCTCAAAACTGCTGGGGAAGTTCTAAACTTATGCCTTTCCCCATTTGTATGTAGTAGAAGCGATGTATACCTGGTAAAGACTATACATATAATTTTTTAAAGCGCCTCTTTCATGGGAAGACATCTATGTGCCATCCCAATAGTTGATTCTTCATGTGAGGTCTTTTGTCTGTCTATAAAGGTATGTATAGTAATAGCCTTCCTATGTCTCTTATCGGGGGAGTGAGGGACAGAAATTTGTATATATATATTCTCCAGGCTTCACAATTATATGAAGCTTTTTATTTTGATTTGATTTTTTGGCCATGCAGTGAGGCTTGCTGGATCTTAGTTTCCCGAACAGGGATTGAAACTGTGCCCCCTGCAGTGGAAACACGGAGTCTTAACCACTGGACCGCCAGGGAATTCCCTTCATAACTAAATGAAATGACACATGGAAAAGCCAAATTATGGAAATGGAAAGGATTATCCATGTTATTTTTTTTCTTTCACCTATTTCTAAGCCAAGAACATCAGCGGGGATAGGGAGAAAAAATGTGTTGTTAAATATTACTTAGGTGCTTGACATGTTATGAGGGGCAAAGTCCAACCACATTCTTATGTATACCATTATGTTCACTCCTCTATTAATATCAGTAGTTTGACTAAGTGGCAGTTACAGGCTAACGCAAGCAAAGAGTCATCAATGTGCTGAGTGTTACAACTCAAAAATTCAAGACAATAATCAGACCGCGTGGTCAAAGAAGGTTTCCTAGAAGAGGTGTTTAAGTTGAAATCTCAACAATAACCATGATGTAGTTTGGCAATAGTGAGGGTAGGGCGGTTGGGTTGCACAACTCTAGGGATCACCAATCATAGCCCTCTAGTCTAGGTATATGATAACCTCTAGTTATTTAACCCTGATGTGGAAATGTGTGCAATGGAAGAGGGGGAGAGGTGTCTAGTGGGAAGGAACAGCATGTGTGGCCATCCTGAGATGCAGTATGGTGGACCTGAGGAACTGAAAGTTGTACAGTAGGTGAAGCTTAGGGAGAGGAAGAGTGATATTAGGTGAGACCAAAGTGGTTGAATCTAGCTAGATCAAGCATGATTTTGTAGTCCATGTTAAGATTTCTCAACTTGTTCCTACAGGGGAACGAGAGACCATTAAAGAGATTTAAGCAAGCAAGTGTAGTTGGTAAGATTGGTATTTAAAAATGTGTATTTCATACTAGAGTGTGAAGGAGGGATTGGTTGAGAACTAAGGTAGGGTAGGCACACTAACTGGAGATGAATGATGTTTGGACTACAGTGATAGTGGGATTAGAGAAAAATGTATGGATCCAAGGGACATTTAGAATATTGGATCCGTGGGATCAGGTGATTGATATTTTGGGGTGGGGTATAGTAAGGAGAGAGAGATGGTAGATTCAGAGATAATTTCTGAGTTTCTGTCTTGAACTGGATGGATGGGGTGACATTTACTCACATATAAGACACTAGTGGGAGAGATTTTTGTGTGTGAATGCAAAATCATGACCTCAGTCTTGGACTGAATTAAGATGCTAAGTTGTCTTAAGGGAGATTTTGAGAGGTGGCTGGATATATAGATCTGGGAGTCAGGAGGGGAATCTGAGCTGTAGTTATACATTTGGTGGTTGTCAGGGTTTAGAAACCCTGGAAGTGGTTGAGATCATTTAGGAGAAAGTGTTGGGTTAGAATCAGAGAAGACCCCCAAAGAAAGAGGTTTCTGGAAATCACACATTAAATGGTTGGGTAGATGAAGAGGAGGTTACAGAGGAGATTTAAAAGGAGAGTCCAGAGAGATAAGAGGGTGCTATTATCAGAAGCAAGGGAAGAGAATGTTTCATGAAGACGGAAGTTGTTAACTGTTAAATGTTGTTGAGGGATGAAGGGTATAAGGTAGGATATCTTTAGCTGCAAACAACAGAGAATCTGATTCAAACTTGCTTAAATTTAAACAACCAGGATGTGTATCAACTCTTCTAACTGGAATTTAAGAAATATACGATAAAAGTCTTCAGGTTCACCTTATTCTAATGGCTCTGCCTTCATTGCTCTGGATTGGGTTGGTTTTATCTTGAGATGATGATGATTATTGTTACTATTAATTATAGTTGCTTCTGGCTTCATATCAATACTTCCTGGTGTCCAGAAGTGAGAGTTTGTCTCTTCCAACTTGCTCACCATGGAAAGTGAGAACATTTATTTTATAAAAACCCTTGGCACACTATTCTGGCTTATTATTGAACTGTACTTAGCCACTTGCTTATTCCTGGACCAGACATTTTTAAAAAGTCTTCTAGTTATTTGTTCTAGATTATTACCGGAAAAATGCCTTGCATTGAACGAGTTAAATGTGATCCCTGAAACTATTACTGCTTTGGGGTGGGGTGGGGGCGAGACATAAACAGACCAATAAGGCCAATCCCAGGAAATAAGGCTGGAGTTATTTCCTCTTGTGGCACAAATCTGGAGTTCTTTTGGGAATGATGGGGAAGAGAATGGATGTAGGCTGGGCAACCAACAATGTCCAGTATATTAACATAAGAAAGGGCTGAGAATTGTACTTTGGAATTTAAACAATTCTATATATATTTATTGAGGTATAGTGGACATATATTACATTTACATTTCTAAAAGTGTACCATGAAATGGTGACCACGATCAGGATAAAGAACATTTCCCTAGTAACAAAAGTTTCCTTATGACCCTTTGTAATCATTTCCTCCGCTTTCTGCCTATCATACCCCTTCCTCCTTGACCAGTCCTCAGGCAATCACTGATTGTTTGTGTCTTCTGAGGAATTTATCCCTTTCATCTACATTGCCTAACTTATTAATATAAAGTCCACAATATTCCCTATTCCTTCTAATATCTGTGGAATCTGTAATGATGTCACCTCTCTCACTGCTGTTATTGGTTACTTATGTGTTTTCTCTTTTGTTCTACATCATTCTGGCTAGAGAATTGTCTATTGGATTTCTTCCTCTTCCTCGCCCTCCCCCTCCCCAACCTCCTCCTTCTTCTTTCTCCTGTATGTTACTAGAAAATGGAAATAAAAAAATACAAGTTGAGACACCCACCTAAAGCAAGTACCTCTCCAGTCACAGCAAGTTTTAACAATTCTTTTTAAAATGTTAAATTACTTTATATAAAGTAGTCATTTTCATATTGTGAAAATTTGCAGTATGCAAGATCAGAAAATAAAAATTAAAAGTCCTATTTTGTTTCTCACCTTCGTCCCTTTTTTACAGTTTCCACACACCTTGACCTCCTGATGGGATTATTCGTAACAGTTTGGTGCATGTTTTGCTAGATGCGATGTTCTCATTGTTTTAAAATTTAAATGGAATTACCTTGCTCCATAATTTATTATGTTTCCTGTAAAAATATTTTGTAGACACTTTCAGTTAAGCATACACAGGTAGACATTATTTTAAAACCGTCTTATAGAATTAATGTGCAAAATATATAGCCAACTCCCTAATGGGGGGCATTTAGCTTGCTCCGATACTTTCAACATTACAAAATGTTCTACATCATTGTAACCGTCTTTTGCGGCACGTGTAAGACTTTCTGTGGACTAGTTTCCTCAAAGTAAAATGTCTGGGCCAAAGAGTAAGCATACAAAATTTTATAGAGGTTGAAAAGCATCCTCCTTTAATGAAATAGTGCCATTTGCAGAGACATGGATGGACTTAGAGATTATAATACAGAGTGAGGTAAGTCAGAAAGAGAAAAACAAATAACGTATAATATCACTGATATGTGGAATCTAGAAAAGTGGTACAGATGGTACAGATGAACTTATTTGCAAAGCAGAAACAGAGTCACAGATGTAGAGAACAAACTAAGGGTTACCAAGGGGAGAAGGGGAGGGTGGGGTGAACTGGAAGATATATATACCACTATGTATAAAATAGATAACTAATGAGAACCTACTATCGGGTGCTCTGTGGTGACCTAAATGGGAAGGAAATCTAAAAAGGAGTGGATATGTCTATACGCATGGCTGATTCACTTTGCTGTACAGCAGAAACTAACACAACATTGTAAAGCAGCTATACGCCAATAAAATAAGAAAAGAAAAAGCATCCTCCTTTCTACTGCTTCTTTGAATAGTCCATGAGAATGAACATTTCATCCGTACACTCACCAATGCCGAACAGCAGCAGTTAGAAAATATTAGGTGAAATTATATTGTTGTTTTATTTTATTTCCTAGATTATTATTATGTCTTTCAAAGTGAATCCTTTCCTCTACTTTAAGTTTATTTTCATTTTTTGCTTTATTTGGATTTTCTACTCTTTTTTACATGTATGTGGGCAAATTATATTTTTCCTAGAAGAAAGTCATCCATCAATATTTACATTACATTGGTATAAATTTCTTCATGGTATTCCCTTTAAATTTATGAAATATCCTCTGTACCTGTAATTAAGACCATTTGTTGGCTTTTAGTATTGTTTATTTGTACCTTCTCTCTGTTTTTTTGTTAATCAGACTTAGTAAAGATTCTTTCATTATATTGTTTTCAAAGCACCATTTTTAAAAAGTCTTCTAGTTATTTGTTCTAGATTATTAATTTCTATTTTATCTTAATAAATTTATTCTTTCTACTTTTTTAAAATGCTTATTTTACTGTAAGTTTTGCAGCCTTTTGGCTTAGGAGTTTAATTTATTTGAAAAATTTCTTGTTATGTAATGCTCTAAGTGTATATATTTCCCTAAAAGCTACTTGGTCATGCTCTAAGAATTTTATCAGTTTTTTTCAACAATTTTTAGTTTCATATTGTATTCCCTTTAAAAATAAGTAATTATTTAGATAAATTTTAGTCTTCTAATGGTACCACTAATATTTTAAAACATATTTGGAGTTATGTTTTTTCTTGTGATGACTAGTGTTATATTCTCCCTCAAGAATATTATCATGCAACTACTTTTGCTTTTTCCACTGTCACCATGTCCCAAGTTGCTATCTAATATGTGTTGTTTAGGTGTATGAGAGCCTTTGGTTGAATAATATGCCATTGCATATATCTACCACATTTTCTCTATCCATTCATCTGGCAATGAATATTTAGATTGTTTCCACATCTTAGCTATTGTGACTAGCACTGCAGTGAACATGGGACTGCTAATATCTCTTTGAGATCCTGATTTCAATTTTTAAGGATAAATACCCAGAAGTGGGGTATCTGGATCATATTGTGGTTCTATTTTTAATTTTTTGAGGAACTTCCATACTGTTTTTTATGGTAACTGCACCATTTTGCATTCCCACCAAAAATGCACAAGGATTCCAATTTCTCTACATCCTTGGCAACATTTGTATAAAGTTTCAGTGAAGCAAGATGAATAAGTTCTAGAGATCTGCTGTACAACATTGTACCTATAGCCAATAATACTGTGTTATACAATTAAGCATTTATTAAGAAAGTAGCTCTCGTGTTACGTGTTGTTACCACAATAAAATAAAATTTAAAAAAAGACTTTGGATAAAATATGGGTATCAGTTCCTCATTTTCAACCAAATTTTAACAACTCCCAGAGATAATATAGACGTTGCCCTTTTAATCTAGCAATAGCGCATTTGCAAAATTAAAAAGAAATCCCCAAACAATAACAAGTGATATTAATCATAATGTAATCCCTCCATCTTGCAAAGGGAATAAATAATGCACATTCCTTTTTAGCTCTTGAGGTGGCTGGAGTTTGTGGATGCCTTTTGCTTCGTACTTCCCAGTTGATGAGATTGCTGTTATTTGGTTTGTCTGTGCCAGGACTTTCAACTTTTCTTCTGGACAGTTTTCTTTTAATGGGATTCAAGCCAAGAATCTGTTATTTGGAGCACTGGTCACCTAAATAGGTCATCGAACATTCCGGGATGATAATCATGGGCCTTAAGCAACATAATCAACAGAGACATCAAGAATGACTAGTGCCTTTCGTCCATCCCATAATTACATCTGGGTCTCTGAAAAGCAGCATAATGCCTCTCTTTCCCACTTTCAGTAGCATTTGGACGCTTTGACTCTCTGGATGCCTTATGTTCACCTCTAGATGCCTGGCAAGTCAGTAGTGGACATGACAGCTGAGCTACCTACACTCCTACCTCCCAGGTCTGAGGCTCCGGAGCTTCCCCCATCTTCATTTTGATCCAGGGAACGTAAGAACCTGGCTGTTAGCATTTCTGGAAATATTGAGGAAAAAGGACTGGAGTCTCAGCTCCTTTCCTTTTGTGGAAAGTTCCTCTCTAGAACTCTCTGTACTCACACAGATCATGGTGCAGAAGGAAGGATAATTGTGGACTCTCATGTAAGCACCAGGCATGCTTAGCTCTAGCAATATTGTCCCAGGGGGCAAATTCCTCATCTCTGATGCTAATGATATTAGTGATACAACCTTCCCCAACTATTGCTACTCTCACTGTCACCCTTTATGTCTTCAGATCTGAGAAAGTGGTGGGCGCTAGACAGAAGTTTCAGGACCTGGAGTAACTAACTCATGTCCCGTGAGGGGTGGGTCATCCTGCTGCAGTTCTGCATACAGTGTTTTTCTCTGTGTGCCTGTGGACCATGCCTCTCTGCTGCCACTGCCAGGTAGCCTGTCCCACACCGTGGCCTTCCGTCACTTGGGATGGTACTCCCTTTCTCCTGTGCTTTCAAAAGTATTTTTGTATTATTTATTCAAGTTTGAGAAATTGTGGCATAAAGCATTGTCTCTTGAGAGTCCCAGCAAAAATGCTAATATGTTCCTTGGCAAGATCAAAGGTTAATGTAACTACTTCCAACATTCATCAACGAATCTGTAAATTATATCAGATTAGCTAGTTACCCTGCATCATACGTAATAATGTCATTAACACTGGGACAGCTCCATAGTGGTGGAGATAGAGGCTTAGGATTTATTTAGAATCTACTAATTCTAACCATGAGGTGCTTGTCTCATTCCATTCTTATTCCACCCAGACTGGGTGGCTTATTAATAAGAGAATTTTATTTCTCACAGTTCTGGAGCCTTGAAGTCCAAGATCAAGACACCAGCCTCCTTATGTTCTTGTGAAGGGCTACTTTCCAGTTCCTAGCCAGCTCCTTTTCACTGTCCTCACATGGTGGTGGAGGGGGTTAGGGATCTTTCTGGAGCTTCTTTTATAAGGCACAATCTCATTCATGAGGATTTTTCCCTCATGACTTAAGTACCTCCCAAAGGCACCCCCTACTAATACCATCACTTTGGACAATAGGAGACACTTAAGGGGGAACACAAACATTCAGACCATAGCAATGCTAAAGAAGAGTAATAGGAAAATAGTAGAAGGCAGGGAACAGTCTTCTCTTAATCAACATTTTGCTTTTGTGTGGGCCTAATTTGACAAAGATTTAGTGGATAAAAGAGCTTCCTGTGATGGTAGATAGACCTTTGCTGGGGACGCTGGTTTTTATCCCCTCGTATGCACCCTCTTCAATCCCCGGTCCTCAGGTGAACACGGTGAGCCTCAGTTTCACTTGCTCCTTTTTACTCTTCTCAGCATTGTGTTGGGAACACTAATCTGGTTCCGTCCATCATTTTATGTTTGAGGAAACTGAGCTCTATTTATCTCAAAGTGACTTTCCCAAGATCTCTTATCTTGTAGCCTGTGATAGTCACTGGCTCCCCTCAAAAAATTCATCTCCAGCCCCCCGGGTATGGCAGTGGACAGCGTCCCCTTGTGAGTATTCTCCTTCTGAGACCAACCTCAGGGGATCTAAGCACAGCTTTGCAAAATTCCTGGGGACCTTCCTTCCATGCAGTTTGTTTTCCTTGAATGTTTGGAATTGACTTTACATAGAGCCACAGTAACAGTGAAAGCTTTTGACAGTGATGACCTTGGCTTTAAGTGTAGACCACTATAATATAAAAAAAAAAGAGTTATTTGAGGAAAATGTGGCAAACTGGTAGATGACTGTCTGATTTGATGGCAGGCATGTAAGCAGGGAATAGAGAAGTATTTGTTTACCTAATATCTCAGGGTGAATGTTGTCTTGAGAAGACTGAGAGGGAAGCATACAGGGGAAGAATAAAAGTAGATCCCTGGAAACCTCAACTAGAGAAAGAGCTGGAGATGAGAGTCATGGCTTGT
The DNA here is from genome assembly GCF_003031525.2 of Neophocaena asiaeorientalis asiaeorientalis. Classification (NCBI taxonomy): domain Eukaryota; kingdom Metazoa; phylum Chordata; class Mammalia; order Artiodactyla; family Phocoenidae; genus Neophocaena; species Neophocaena asiaeorientalis. The sequence goes on from NW_020173550.1 coordinate 3,991,576, forward strand.
TTGCTTCCCCATGACTATTTCTTCTTTCTACTTTGATTCCCAACAGTTGGTTTAACTGTATTGTGTATCAGATTCTCTCTCTCTCCCTCTCCCTCTTTCTCTCTTTTATTTAACAGAGATTATTTCCAAAGAACTTACCTGTGTATTTATCTACTTATCCATCTATCCATCATCTAATAGTAATAGCACACTTTGGGCTGCTTTTAATGGCATTTTTAATGGGTTTCTTCATTTCTCACATTGTACTGCAATTGTTTCATTACTGTAAACATGTTTTTTTTAAACATCAGACTATGTTCCTTAAGGAGAGAATCCATGTCTTATTTGAATTCTGTATCCCAGTGGTCCAGCAGAGAGAGCTTTGGGATGAAGGAATGAGCTCATAATATAGAGATTAGACACACTGCCCTTATTTTAAATTAGTGTGTGTGTGTGTGTGTGTGTGTGTGTGTGTGTGTGTGTAAGGTAAGTGGCTAACAAGTGGTACCAATATAAACTAAGAAGAGTTGAGAAAAGCCAGAATGCATGAAGGCATTGTAGGGATTAGGCACTCAGCTAGTCCTTGAAGGATGGAGAGAAGTTGAATAGGATGTCAGAAGATGTTTGAGGACACAAAGAATGATGTGAGCTAAGATGTGGATTCAGGAAAGTATAAGGTGTGTTTGGGGGAACAGTTTGAATGAGGATGTTCAAGGTGGATGAGTTATGTTAGCAGAAGGCTCAAAGTTTGGCCTGGTCTGTGAGCATCTTGAATATCTGTACAATATGCACAAATGAGGGCATAAATGAGAATATCGGGATATGAAGCAGGATGGAAGGTACCAGCAGCTTTGATGAGAGAACTGCCACAATGAAAGTACAGGGGTAAGAAAGAGTTTAAAAGCACTTTATTCATTCCATACATCCTGTATGCCATGCACAATGCTAGCTTGGGATGCAGCATTAAATGTATCCTGAGAGTCAATAAGTATCCACCCTCGAGAGCTATAGAAGAGGCAGACAGACATTCACAATACACGTGATAACTGTTAAGGGGTCCACGTGAGATAATTGGCCATTAGAAGGAGCATCTGAGACATTCTTGGAGGATTGGCTGGGAAGGTTTCCTAGAAGTGACAACTTGACAAATAAAGGAGGCTTTCTGAAAAGGAAGATCCAGAGTGCCACAGAAAAGAGCATGGCACTTTCGTGGCATTCCAAGTAGTTTAGCCTGGTTTGAGTATGGAGAAAAAGAGGATGGAGGCGGGGATGTGGTGACCAGGAAGTAGTGACTGATGAAATTGGAAAAATGAGCATGAAAGCCCTGGCTTGCAACCCCAACCTAGTTAGAGATTGCGTTATTCATACTTAAAATATTCTTCTTCCTTATACCCCCTCTGAGATGTTTATCAAGGTTACTCTTTTTCATACGATGTCATCTAAATTCATTTCCACTAACAGTAAGGGCTTTCTTAGGTACCCAAGTCAAAACCAGTGGACTTCTGCCCTCAAAGTACAGAGACTGTAGTTTTCTCCTTTGATAGTCTAATTTCTATTACAAGATTTCTAATATTATTAACATTCTTGAGTTCCTGGAATAAAACTTGTTTTATTAAAAAAGTATTTTTCTGATTATTAGTGAATTAATTTACCAGTACTCTATTCTAGATTTTTGCTCATATATTTTGTCAGAGAGATTGTTTTGCAGGTGTGTTTTTCAGTGGTCAGATATTAGAGAGGATAAGTGTAACTTGCTGAAATGAATCACCAAGTAACTTTCCATTGTTTTCTATGGTCTAGTGCATTTTAAACAGTACAGGAATGATCTTTCCCTGAAATTTCAAAAGCTTTATTATTTAGTAAGGAAACCTTCTAATGGAGTCTTTATGATTTTCAGCATAAGAAATCATGTCAACTGCAAATCGAGACAATTTTACTTCTTCCTTTCAAAATTTGATGCCCTTTATTTCTTTTTCTTGCTTGATTACTCTGGCTGGGATTTCCAGTACTGTGTTGAATAGGAGTGGTGAAAGTGGGCAACCTTGTCTTGTTTACTAAATTTAGAGGTAAAGGTTTCAACCTTTTAATATTAAGTATGGTGTTAGCTGTGGGCTTGTCATATATGGCCTTTATTATACTGAGGTACAGTCCTTCTATACCTAATTTGTTGAGAGATTTTATCATGAACAGATGTTGAATTTTTTTCAAAGTTTTTTGCATTTATTTAGATGATTGTGTGATTTTTCCCTTTCATCCTCTTAATGTGGTGTATCATATTTATTGATTTGTGTATATGTAGTGGAAGCACCTGATAGTTGGCTTTTTTGATTGTCAAGCGCGTGCACTCGGGGCATCCACTTCAAAGACAGCGATCTCGAATAAACATGCTACCAGCCACATCACAAGATAAAGAGCCAGCACCTCCCTCAACCCAAAGTTTTCTTTGTTTTAGTGATCTCTGGATGACTTAGATAACTGACCATCTAACCCCTTGTTTTTCCCCTCCTGTATTTTAATTCCTGCTCTTATGTTTCAAATTCAACAGTAAAGAGTGGACCTGTGAGAACATAGGCACCCCACCCTCAACCCCAATAAAAGCAGAACCCCAGGCCCAGTCTCTGTCTCTGTCTCTGTCTCTGTCTCTTTCTCTCTCCTTGTGACCTCACTGTGTGGCCCCAGGCATGCTGTGTGCCCTCCAGGACCTATGTGTAATGAAACATTTTTTCCCCAAGTTTCCCTGATGGTTATTGCTGAAGTGTGTCTTACAATTACAGTAAGAACTACAAAGACTGGTCTAGCCACAACATTGTTTCCAAAAGGGTAAATGTCTCTGGGGGGCTCATTGTGGGCCCACATGAGTGCCCCCAGGCATTTCTAGCTGACAGCATCACTATCAATGGGCTGAGACCAGCACAAAACAGTATGTTGAACCATCCTTGCATCCCAGGGATAAATCCCACTTGATCATGGTGAATCATCCTTTTAATGTGCTGCTGAATTTGGTTTGCTCGTATTTTGTTGAAAACTTCTGCGTTTATATTCATCAGGGATATGGCCTATAGTTTTCTTTTCTTGTAGTATCCTTATCTGGCTTTTGAATCAGAATAATGCTAGATTTGAGTTTGGGAGTGTTCTCTCCTCTTTGATCTTTTGGAACAGTTTGGGAAAGATTGGCTTTAATTCTTCTTTAAATGTTTGGTAAAATTCACCTGTGAAGCCATCTGGTCCTGGGCTTTTCTTTGTTGGGAGATTTTTGATTACTGATTTAATCTCCTTACTAGTAATAGGTCTGTTTAGATTTTCTATATCTTCCCAATTCATTCTTGGGGGTTGTATGTTTCTAAGACTTTTCCCATTTATTCTAGTTTTCCTAGTTTGTTGGTGTATAATTGTTCATAATCTCTCATGATCTTTTATATTTCTGTGGTATCAGTTGTAATGTCTCCTCTTTTGTTCATAAATTAGTTGATTAGGGTCTTCTCAGAAAAGCTTCTAATGGCATGAATTTTCCTCTGAGAACAACTTAGGCCCCACAAATTTGTTTAGTTATATAGTGCTTGTATCTTATTATTTTTCCATGTAATTTATGATTGTGTTTTATATTTCCAATTTTACTCAAATATTGCTTGAAAGTGTTTTGTAGTTTCTAAATTGGTTTCCGCCATGAATTAAAGTGGTTGCTATAATTTTTTTCTTTTTAAAAAATAAAATTGTGACCATAGATTTTGGTCTAGATTCAGAGTAAACAACTTTTTATAAATGGCCGGATATAGTGGCTTTGCAGGTGTATGGTCTCTTTTGCAACTGCTCAGCTCTACCATGGTAGCAGGAAAGCAGCCATAGACAGTATGTAAGAAAATGAACTGTGTTCCTGCTACTAAATGATCAGAAACATTGAGGTCCTTTCTCAGCATAAGGCTAAAATATTTCTGTAAAGAAATGGATATTTATGTGTTTAGTAGGCTTTATTTTTAATGTAGAGGCAAGAAGCTAAAATATTTCACCATTCACCTTAATACTAAACACCAAGCAATCCATTTGCATATTCACTGTGAATACTACCCTTTAACATCATAATATTACCTCTTTGGAATGTTTTATGCTTTTGGCTATAAATTCTAATTTGTCTACCATAAATAGAGCTATCTCTAGCTTATTTATTGCCTCTTACCTGGAAAATCTTTGCTTGTTGTTTTGTTTTAGAACTTTCTGGATCACTGTAGTTTAGGTTTGCACACAGAACTGATAGAGGATGGGAAGCATGGCATTTCCCAGTATGCACTGCTTGTAGGGTTTCTCTTGTCTCTCTTCAGCGCACAGTGCTTTAGTCTCACTCCTGGAAATCAGTAACCTGCTGCCTTCCTTCTTTCAGCCCACTTATTTCTGTAAGACGTCTTTTTCTACTTGTTTCAAAGAGTGAAACCTGGTTTTGCCATGAGGAGAAGTCTTGATTGGGTGTTTCCCATCCACCTCTCCTCAGTGGAAAAAACAATGTAATATTGGATCAGAGTCCGATATTACATTGTCTCTAAGCCTTAGGTTTTGGTGTGGTAAGTTTTCATATTTTTCTCAGTTTTAGTGTAAATTTGGTAGAGATGGGCACCATTTTAACCAAGAAGGTCTAAGAGTTATTTTTCATTAGTGATCCCTCCTCAGCTAGAAAGGGGGTTAATGTTTTTGCCTTAAATCTTTTTTTTTTCGTTCTGCATGAATAAGTTGGGGGAAAACAATTTTTTTTGCTTAGCATTTCACTTTCCAGAAACATCAAGTATGTTATGACCATTACTTAGAAACAATGCATAGTTTGTTTGGGTCTTGTGTGTTTGGTGTGTGTCTGTGTTTTTCTAAACAGATGTTGAGTAAAATCTTCAGGTCATGTGTGAGCTAGAATACTTAGAAGAATGCTTCAGAGCCCAGCCAACTTTAAACACCTTGTCAAATCCATTGTTTATTAAAGTGAAACAATAGAAACGAGGAAGTAGTGGAAAGCTGCTGGGTTAATATTAAATGAAAGTCATCCCTCTCTTCCACATAAGCCATGTCAAACCGCAATGAATTATAAGCTAAATGAAGTTTTGAGAGCTGGTTCAGAAATCTTTGAACCAAACTATAACAAAACACAGCCCTAATGGCATGAATTCCACTTCAAATATTTTGCTAGGTTGTTCTACAGACCAGCAGTGAGTCTGCAAAAGGTGGGTTCTCAGGGTCAACCCTGGAACTACTTTGCCAAATAGGAGAAGAGGTGTAGCTGATACAAGCCTCAAGAACAGTGGATTTAGAAAGTCAGGGAAGATATTCCTGCTGAGAGAGAAGATCTGGCTCCACATTAAGTTGACAGAATGCTTGTTTGTAAATGTTTCTTCAAGTAAGGTCCAACGTCCACTCCAAGTAGGCTGTGAACTCCTCAGGAAGCCAAGCCACCAGGCAGAGGAGGCAGGGTTGGAGGGATCAAAATGATTCCCAGTTTCCCTACTGTAATGGTTCGTTTTATGTGTCAACTTCACTAGGCCATAGTATGCAGATACTTGGTCAAACACCAGTCTAAATGGCACCATGAAGGTGTTTTTTAGGTAAGATTACCATTTGAATCAGTAGACCTCGAATAAGTAGATTACCCTCCATAATGTTAGTGGACATCAACCAGTCAGTTGAAAGCCTTCACTGAAAAAAGATGGAGGGCTCTCGAAGAAGAGGGAATTCTGCTTCCGGACTGCTTTTCGATTTGGGCTGCAACATCACCTCTTCTCTGGTCTCTGGCCTGCTGTCCTGCCCTATAGATTTCAGACTTGCCAGCCCCCACGATTGGCATGAGCCAATTCCTTAAAATAAATCTATCATCATCATCATCATCACCATCTATCATCTATCTCTATCCTGTTGGTTGTGATTATCTGGAGAATTCTGACTAGTATACTTACCGAAGTGTAAAGAAGATATATTACTCCATAGCCCCCTAGGCAAGGGCCAACGCATCATTTCTTTGTTAATAACTCAGCCACCTTCCCCAAGCAATGTGGTCAGTTCACACTGGAATCTGAGACTCCCCTAGAGTGACTCCCCAATTCCCACAAAGTCATACCCAGACTTCTCTGGCTGTGAATTAGGACCTATTACAATCTGGCTACATGGCCACTATCCTATCACCTTCCCACACGAAACCTCTGCCCTAGGTGGATGGTTTCTCTTAGTCCACCTGCAGGTGCCAGAAGAATGTCCTCTTCTGCATCTTGACATAGTCAGGCAGCGAATGTCCTTCTGTCTTTTCTTCTAAAGTCCTTCCACTCCTTCCAAGCACAGCTCAAGTTCCACCTCCTCCATGCCATCTCTTCTGACTTTTCCTATCTCTCAGCTCCACTTGTATCTCTAGTCTGCCTCACATTGCAATTATTTGTTCTCCAATATTGATTCGAGTATGTGTATTAGCTCAACTTTAGGCTCCTGGAAAGAAGACAGCAAGCATCTTACTAATTATGCCTATTCCCCTGGTGCCTATTCGAGTGCTTAGTACATGGAGGCATCATACGGTCCTTGACAACTGATGACTGAAATATATGTCATCTGGGGTTATTACAACTTGACCTTGTGTCGCCTAGACCCATGGCTACATGTTAAACTGTAGTCTGCCACATACTTTCTTTTCAGATGACATGGTTCTGTTTTGATGTGGTTTCAGTAGGACAATGCCGATGACTTCCCAGTAATTATTGTTCATCTCACCCATTAATAAACTTCCACTTACTGCCTTGTGATAACTCTTGGTATAATTCTCTTTTAAGTTGTTGTTTGTATAGACTGTGCTTTAATATTTCATCAACTTGAATCTCAGAGTTAAAGACTTGGAATGCTCCACAGTGCTTGGCACATAGTAAGCCCTCCATTAACCAAATTATGATGTAAAGAGTATGGGGAAATGTTCTACCCTTTGCCACAATGTTCTTCCATTTCATACCTCCATACCTTTGTTCACGTAGCTTCCTATGCCTGAAACACTCTTCTTCTCTATTTAGAAGCTCCATCTTATCCCTCAAAGCTCAGCTTGAATTTCACCCTTCTGTGATGCCTTTTCACTCAGGCTATCTTAGTTACTCCTTCTTAGAGGTTCATAGTTCATAATTCTGTTGTAGAACTTGAATTGTGGCTGTCTGCTTCTTTGTATTTCTTTCTCTGTCTTAGCCATCAGTAGGATATCAGATTCTGTGTCTTATTCATCTCTTAATCCCCAGTCCTTGGCCCATAACAGATAATAACTTCTTGATGAATGTATAAATGAAGAATGAATGCTAGTCAAAATAGTTGAATATGCTTATTTTTGGAGTCTTGACTTGTGCATGGGGTGGAAGTTAATATGGTATAGTTTGAGAAAGTCTTCCTGATTTTCTATGTATAAATACCTTTTCCAAGTGCCCTCTGATTCTTTTCTTATTGATGGAAGATCATATTTTCCTTTAGTGGGGACTGTGGCCTTCATTTTGCTGTTATGAAGTAGACAGTATATGATGACCCTTGGGAAAGGTCACAAACCAATTGTTGCTCACCATGAATGGTCCTATAGTTAATACCAGAACTTTTCTGAGAGTAAACTTTGGTGAATGGTGGTAAGAGAATTGGAGTGGAGCATCAAACTCCTGGATGCTTGATGAATTGGGTAAGACATCATAGTAAAAGGATGCTGGAAGTTCCAAGATGGCCTCTTTCAGTCACGCTAGCTCCACCGTGGCACTCTAAGATCACTGCGGGAGAGATCTTAATACTCCTTGCAAGTATTTATTGGCAATACAAATAAATAAGTATTTATTTGTCTCATTTATACCAATTTTGTTACCTTCTCATATTCAGTATTTAGCCCTCTATGTCTCATTTCCTATATAAATGGGAATTAATTATATAACTCAGGAATCAGTTATAGGGACTAAATAAGATCATGGATGTGAGAAATGATACAGCCCTTTGCCAAGTGAAACAGATTAGTGTGTTCTTTTCTTTTTTTTTCTGGTAACTAACACGTGCCTGGCATATAAGGGACATATTTTTTGAATGTGACGTATCACACATATGCAGTGTGCACAACTTGTGGCCGTGGTTGGGATTCCTGCAAGTCCATTTCAGGAATAAACCAGGAAAAGGGTTTGCAAGCAGAATACCTGACTCACCTTTTCTTTCTCCCAACGAGTATTATATTCTCCACGTCTGGTTGACCAGACCCAACCCAGGTGACCTCCTTTTTGCCCTTTTCCCGTTAGTACACACACCTTATTTGTTAGAACCCTCTATTGTCACCTGTTGGATCCAAGAAACTTGGCAATTCTTTTGTTAAAGGCTCTGCATCAGACGACGCAGACTAGAGTGGACCATGGCCAGGAAGGGCTTCATGGAACACAGTCATACAGCGAATATTTTCATCAGCCTTTGGGAACTGGTCATATTGTGGCCTCTCACCCCATAGGAGATTTCCCTGACCCAAGGCTGTGCCTGTTCTTCCAGTTCCTTTCCCATCCAGAGGTTGCTCCACTACTGCTGAGCCCATATCATTGTTCATTTTTGAGTGCCCATTTATTTTTGAGAAAATTTCCCTCCTTTCCTGGGCTATGGGAGGAGTTGAATTTAGGGATGAAGGGCTAGTATTCAAAGATAACAGTAGATTGGAGAGAAGTTCAGAGCTCATCTTTCTGAACGAGCCCTTGAACACCATAGAAAGGGTCCTGCACTGAAATCAGCTACCTTGTCTTGGGCACGTGCCATTCTACCCCACTTCTTGCTGTCTGGGGGTCACTCAGAGCCAGTATCTTCTGAATATTCCTCGACAATGGTAACTAGCAGGCCCACAGACTGCAGCTAGTTCCTCATGTTGAGAAAATTTCTTCAAGAAGGAGGGGATCCCACAAAACAGGAAATGCATAGTGGCACGTGTCAGAGTGCGTTAGATTTTGTTACTTTGTCTCTGAAAATGAACAGCATGGGGATGTGGTTGGTGCTCTGGTGTGATGGTTAATTTTATGTGTCAGATTCACTTGGCCACAAGGTGCCTAGATATCTCTTCAGACATTACTGGGTGTTTCTGCAAGGGTGTTTTTGTATGAGATTAACATTTTCTTATTTATTTTTTTTTTATTTTATATTGGAGTTAAGTTGATTTACAATGTTGTGTTAGTTTCAGGTGTATGGCAAAATGGTTCATTTATATATATATATATCCATTCTTTTTCACATTCTTTTGCCATGTAGATTATTACAGAATATTGAGTAAAGTTCCCTGTGCTATACGGTAGGTAGGTCCTTGTTGTTTATCTATTTTATACATAGTAGTGTGTATATGTTAATCCCAAACTCCTAATTTATCCCTCCCCTCACCTTTCCCTCTTGGTAACCATAAGTTTGTTTTCGAAGTCTGTGAGTCTGTTTCTGTTTTGTAAATAAGTTCATTTGTATCATCTTTTTAGATGCCCCGTATAAGTGATATCATATGATATTTGTCTCTCTCTGTCTGACTTACTTCGTTTAGTATGATAATCTCTAGGTCCATCCATGTTGCTGCAAATGGCATTATTTCATTCTTCTTTATGGCTGAGTAATATTCTGAGATTAACATTTAAATTGATGGTCCAAGTAAAGCAGATTTATCTCCCTCATGTGGGTGTGTCTCATCCAGTTAGCAAAGGCCAGCATAGTACAGAAAGGCTGACCCTCTCCTGAGTAAGAGAATTCTGTCTGCCTGGCTGCTTTCAAACTGGGATGTCAGCTTTTTCCTGCCTTCGGACTTGACTGATACATCAGCTCTCCTGGGTCTTGAGCTGCGGTACGCGGGCCTCTCACTGTTGTGGCCTCTCCCATTGTGAAGCAGGCTCAGCGGCCATGGCTCACGGGCCCAGCCGCTTCAAGGCATGTGGGATCTTCCCGGACCGGGGCACAAACCCGTGTCCCCTACATCGGCAGGCGGACCCTCAACCACTGCGCCACCAGGGAAGCCCCCTTCTGATTCTTAGACCTTCCAACTCAGACTAGAACTAACCCATTCGCTCTCCTGGGTCTCCAGCTTGCCAACTCACCCTGCAGATATTGGGACTTACTGACCTCCAAAATGGCATGAGCCAATTCCTTACAATAAATCTCTATTTATACACCTTATTGGTTCTGTTTTTCTGCAGAACCCGGAATAATATACCTGGTCTCTCTGTACAGTCCTGAGCTCTGCTTGACATCTGGTGACTGGCCAGCATAATTGATAAAGACATAAAGTTCAGAGGGAGGTTGTTCATTCAGCCAGCTCCCGTGGCCCTTTCTGGTGCATGGTTACTAATTCCTGTCTTGTGTTTCCAGTTTGGCAGGATCAGGGTTTCTGGTATTCAAGCATGGCCTGCCCTAGGGCCAGATTCTGCTCTGCCCATGTCTTCCAGAAGGGGATTTTCTAGACCACTAGGGAATTTGGGGCTTTTCTGATAATCTCTTGGTGGAAAGAATCTGCCTAATGGACCTGGAAGGTGCCACATGAGGATAAAATCGATAGAATAATAGGGATCGAAGGGAGCCAGTACAACTGGCATAATAGGAACCCAACCAGATTTTCTGAAGTGCAGTTTTCACCCCAGTTACACTTCTTGGTGTGTGCTCCCTAAACAACAGTAAAATGTCCTTTTTGACTCTAAGACTCAATAGTTTTCAGTGTGAGAGGTTTAGAAACTTTTGCCAACTATGTATGGGATGACAGTAAATGGGGAAATACTCTTCAAGTCCAATTTTATTGAATCATGAGGATACATGTCTAGAAAAATTCTAGGGTAGAATGGGACTCAGTGAATAGCCGCTAATTCTATTTCTAATGTTAACTCAGGAAACGACCTTGGGAAAGTCATTTAATTGCTCTTGATCTCCTATGTCCACTTGCCTCCCCAAAAGTGGCCCTCTTAGCAACTCTCAAGTATATGATACGGTGTTGTTAACTCTAGTCACTATGCTGTACATTAGAGTCCCAAACTTATTTATCTTAGAACTAATCTTATTGTGGTAATCATTTCATAATATATACCTATATCAAATCATCACATTTTACACCTGAAACCTACACAATGCTGTACGTCAATTACATCTCAATAAACCTGGGGGGAAAAAAAAGAAAAGTAAGAAATGAATGCAAAAAAAAGTGGTTCTCAAACCAGCAGCCTCCATATCACCTGGAAGCTAGTTAGAAATTTAGAATCTCATGCCCTGCTCCAGACCTACTGAATCAAATCTACATTTTAACAAGATTTCCAGATGGTCTATTTACATATTAAAGTTTGGCAAGCACTGGTATGGAGGAAAGAGCACAACATTTTTGACTGATTTAGAAACTTCTGTTTTCTTGGTCTGGACAGTCCTGTGTGATTTTGCACATGTCACTGAAAATCTCTGAGCCTCAACTTCCCTATTTCAAAACGAGGGATAAAAATATCTGCCTTCCAACCTGATGGAATTTTCAGGAGGATCAAAATAATTTAAAATGTCATACACGAGTATTGAGTGACTTCACTGTGCAGGCCACTGCAGGGTAAAGGGATGAACTGGACACAGCCCTGGTGTCCAGGAACTCTGCCTCTGACACAGTGGGAAAATATGTATGAAAGCGCTTTTAAATGCAAAGGGCTACCTAATGTTAGCTATTATTAGTATTAATGGAGATAATAATACTTGCCCTACTTATGCTGCATGGTCATTATTAAGCTCAAGCGAGATAAAGCATGTCAAAGCCATTTGAAAAGCTGAAAAGTACTGACGTAAGAACTTAGTATTATTATTGCCATCACTGAGTGAATGATAATTAAGTCCAGTAGGGGAAAAACCTAGATTTAATTACATTTACTCAGGCCGTAGAGGATCCTAGAGTTTAAATACCAAACTTGGGACTCTTTGTTTAACACGCAAGGGGATTCTCACTTGCTTTTGGTTCCATAGAGGAGCTGCATCGAAAATTAAGTCTGTTAATACTTCTGCTATTTTAGACTATCTGATCCTAGAAGCAGGGATTTCTTTGCAGTTTACTGGCGACTCACTGAAATGCATCCACCTGTGAGGTGGAATGTTCTATCTGATGGGCAGCCCGACAGTGGCACTACTCTGCCGATTAGGATGTGGTCAGGTGGAAAAAAATACAAGAGGCCTATGTTCTGCGAGGTCCTCTGTCCGGGTACAGGCTCAGGGGTAGTCTCCTGCTCTGTGTATTCCTGTCCTTGGAGCCCAAGGCATCCTGTTGAAACGCTGGGTGCTCATGGTGGGCAAAGGAACTTGGAAATCATCCAGCCTAATCATCCATGCTTCTTCGGGGGAAGTCACTGGCCTGGAGAGGAGACATGTCATACGTACCCTGCTCCAGACCACACTTCAAGTTGATGAAAAAGGAACTTGGAAAATCAGTCCTCCTAATTCCCAGTCTAGCGTGCTTGCATTTCATCTTAATGCACTGGAGGATGCTTTTTTTCTTTTGGGGGTGGGTCTGAGTAATAAACATAGCAGTAGGGAGACAGTTCTCATTGCGGTTGTGATCGGGATGTCTCACGTGTCTACCCTCTGCTCTTTGTTTTTGGTGGTTTGATGGTGTAGATGCAGTCTCTGCTCTTCTTGCCTACTGGCTGTAGATTTTCTCTCTTAATACTGCCTGTGACATGGTCAGCGCAAATTTTAATGAGGCAGAGAAAGGGCAAGATTAACATTTTCCTCCCCAGCTGTCATGCATGTTTATTCTCTCGTTGCGTACGGTCTGCTTTGATTTCCAGTTATTCATGTGTCTACCTCTCCCACCAGATTATAAAGCTCTGAGCTCTGAAGGTGGCAGCTCTACTGTTGAAATCTAGCTTTATCACTTGGTTGCCCTGTGATCTTGAGTGAATTACATATCACTCTGAACCTCTGTAAATTGGGAAACAATCATATCCACAGATGGTGAAAATTAAGTAAGCCATGTGAAGTTATTGATCCGTTGCAGTTACTGCAGTAACTGTAGTTACTCCATCTCTGCTGCTCTCAGATGTGGTTTTGGGGGTAGATGGGGAGCAATATCTGATCAACTTCAGCCACCCCCTCACTTCCCCATTCATCCAAACAGGTTCTCAAAACAAAAATGGCCTGAGCTCCCAGAAGAACTTTCAATAGCCCATAGGGTCACTTAATTCCGACTATTGGTTCTTTTTCAGGGAGGCTGGGTCTGCTTCTTCACGGTCCTTCATTATCATTCCCTTTGTTCTTTTGTTATTGCTCTTCAGCTCTGACGTCTCTCATCCTTTCACCGCCAAGCTTCCTCCCATTTTGTTTTGAAGGATGGTGATGATTCCTTCAGGAGAATAATATTATCTGTTTACCTATGCATGGAGGAATGCATGCGTGCTGAATGGAGAATAATTGGATGCCACTTGACTTGGGACTCTGACTGGGACCTTGGCTCATTAGTCATGGCACGTTCGCAATCATACCCTTTCTCATCCAGAAGCTCACAGTGGGCAGTGACTCTTCCTCCTTTGACCCTGCCCACCTAGACAGTATATATCTCAAGGGCAGGCATGCCTGTACTGCTCTAGCCTCCCCCCGCCCCCCACCCCCAGAGCACCTTGAGTCTAATAGAAACTCAATACAGAGTTGCCTGATTCCTGCTTCTTGAACTTGGTGCTCCCCCTTTAATTAGAAGATGTTTTCCCTTAGCAGCAGGTATTAGAAGTCCTTTGAGAGTGTCTCAGCTCCTTCCCTAGGAAAATGCCTTCTCAGTTCACTTAGGGCAGAAACTGAGCCTCCAGGGCCTGGATGAGCTGTTAGTGCTGGGGTTTCTGAAGGAGAAAGATACTTTGCATGACAAGCAGAAAAGTACTTTGCTGGGTAATGGGGGATTCAGGAAGAAGATGTGAAGAATGGAGAGAGAGAAAGAGAGAACTCGGCAGACAGGATGAGCACGATGGGAAAACGCTGTGTCCTTGATGTGATGACCTCTACCCGGGTCCCAAATAACTGGAGAAGCTTGGAGTGACTGGCTCTCCCTTGGATCCTGCTGAAAGGCTGATTCCTCCTGTGGGTGGATGGGAAGGTAGCTCTCGAGACTTCATAGCTCTGTGATTTCACGAAAATCTGGGGAGGAGTGCGGATGGGAAACAAACTGGACTCCTCCAGACCTTGGAAACTGAGATCTGATGCAATGTGTGTGGGGTGCAGGAATTCAAGTAGTTTAAGTCTAGAATGCAAGGGGGAGAAGGATCTTTGTTAACCTCTGGCTTATATTCACATTGACGCTGGCACAAAACCATGTTATTGAAAATGATATCCTGCCAGGATTTTTTGTTTCTGTAGAAAGGGATATGGCAACATTTCAAGGGAACACTGTTGATATCAGAAGGCCACTTTGGGTCACCTCATCCAGGAGTCTCTACTAGTTCCCATGATGCCCAGCCATTAAGAGAACTTTAGGCACTTGGCACCCGGCCTTTCTCCCTCTTGCCCTCTATCTCAATATATACAGGTGCAGCTACCACTGGCTACCAGGCATTTGGGGAATCTTAAGCTTGCTTGTGTCCTAAGCAACTATTATTGGCTCTGAACACAACCACCTCCTCTTTCATTGAGATCTGTGGCACTAGGCTGGCAGCAGATCTTGCAGACCTGAAAAGGGGTCTCTAGAGCGTAGACTCCAGGCTCAGTTTCCTCACCAGCATGATCCAAAAGAGGAGACAGCCAACCAAACCCATGTGCCTGTTTTAAGAATGAACAGATGAAGTTTTCTGAGCTTCTCAAATTATCTCTTCAAAGAGCACCTCAACAGGCTTTCCCGTGCTCTTGCCAGCTGTGCAGCTGGCCACAATTGCTTACAGGGATACAAGAGTATAAGAGGTGGATCAATGTTTTTTTTCAGTATGCCTTACCCACAGCTGTTCACATATTTGGTTTCTTCTAATGTGCTTTCTCCTGGGCTTAACCAGAAGAGGAGTTTCGTGAGCCATAAGGCAATATAAATTAAATTTAATAATGAAAGTTTTCAATTTAAAAATGACCTTAAATAATTCTTGGGTTAGCAGAGAAATCAGAACTGCAATAAGGGACTGCTTAGAAAAGAATCAACAACGAGAATACTCCGTATGGAACTTATACCAATGTTGTTCTCAAGGGAAATGTCATTGTGCTCAATGCTTTCAGAAATAAACAATACGAATGGAAAAGAATTAAACTGAGGAATGCAAGAAGTTAGAAAATAGTATACACATGAGGAAAGCAAGAAGGAAATTTCGAAAGTTGACATTATTAAATTAGAATAGCAAAATGTAATATAATGGATTAATAAATCTAACAGATATTTCTTTTCATACAATAAGGTAGAATAAACTCTGCCTAATGTAAATTACAAATGTAATGAAAATACAAATATTTAATATGAGAAAAAATATATACCCTAGAGAAAGATGATTTAAAGAGTAAAAGAAATATTATGGACAACTTGATGTTGGTAATTCTGAAAATACTACTTAAATAAATGATTTTCTTATAACTGTGAATCACCAAGTTGACTCTTGAAGAAATACATAACAAGAACAGAACAGTAGCCATAAAATATTTGGAAAAAAATGTTTAAAGAACTACCTCTAAAAAAAGATCTTGGTTTGTACAGTTCTACTATATTCTTCTTTTAAATTTTTAAGGAAACCCAGAAATCATAAAAAGAAATGGACAGATTTGATTACATAAAACCTAAAAATTTATTATGGCACAAGATACAAATGAGGTGCCAAGTAAAATGATAAATGAAGAGGCAGTATGTACAATGTATAAAAAAGGGTTACTATTCGTTGTATGCCAAGAGCTCTTAGTCATTAATAAGAAAAATCACCTAATAAAATAGGTAGAGCTTAAGAACAACTGAAAAGAAAAGGAGATATAATTTGTCAGTAATATACAGAAAGATACATACCTTTACTAGGAGTTAGGGAAAAATAAAACCATATTGAAATACCGTATTTCACCAATTAGGCTGACAAACTGAAAGACTTATTTAAATGATTAAAACGTCCTTTACTGACAGGAAAGTGGGGACACTCATACATTGTTGTTGAGGTTAAAGATGATTACAACCTCTTTAGAAAGTAACTGGCCACCTTTCTTAAAAATGCAAAATATGCCTGTTTATCAGAAAGCCTAGTTCTAGGAATCTATTTCTCAGAAATAGTTACTAGTTTTTAAAAATAAATGGATAAGGACTTTTATTGCACCATTGCCTTAAAATACCAAACATTCTGGAAACAATCCAAATGCTCAGTATAGGGGGATGATTATGTACATCATGAAGGTAGTAATACCCAATTAATTTCTCAGACCCAAGTCTCTGGAACCATCCTTCATCTCAGTTTTCATGTATACACTGTATCCAATCCATCAACAAATTCTGTTTGCTTTCCCTTAAAAGTGATTCCTGGTGGCGCAGTGGTTGAGAGTCCGCCTGCCGATGCAGGGGACACGGATTCGTGCCCCGGTCCAGGAAGATCCCACATGTCGTGGAGCGGCTGGGCCCGTGAGCCATGGCCGCTGAGCCTGCGCGTCCAGAGCCTGTGCTCCACAGCGGGAGAGGCCACAACAGAGAGAGGCCCGCATACCAAAAAAAAAAAAAAAAAGTGATTCCAAATATGAACGCACCTCTCCACTTCCACAGCTACCCCTTGGTCCAGGCTCCCATATTTCTACCCTAAGACTCAATAGTCTCCTGCATGGTACCCCTGCTTCCACCCTGCTCACCCTGCCATCTCTTATGTGTGCAGATGCCAGAGTGAGGAATTAAAAATGTAAAATAAGTGCCACCCTCTCGCTCAAAATTCTGTAGTGTCTGTCTTCCCATTGCACTTACAATGGTATCTGTAATCTGACCACAGCTTAATGGTGCTGTTTGATCCTGCGCTTGGCCATTGCTCAAACTCATTTCCTACCCTTCTTCCCCTTGCTAACTTCTCTGCCAACAATGAGTTCTTGCTATTCCTTGCACATGTAAAAGGACCACTGAACTTGATATTCCATCTGCTTGGAAGCCCCCCCACCCCCAAGTTATTGGCATACTCTCTCCTTCACTTCCTCTGGATCTTTGTTTGATTTTGCCCTTCCCAGATCATCTTATTTAAAACAGCAACTCTTCCCTGATCCTATCTACGTGACACATTCTGAGAAAACACAAGTCGCAAATGTAAGAAAACATTAAAATATAGTATATTTTATTTTATTTTTTATTAAAGTATATTTGATTTACAGTATTGTATTAATTTCAAGTGTACAGTATAGTGATTCAGTGTTTTTACAGATTATACTCCTTTCCAAGCTATTACAAGATAATGGCTATAATTCCTTGTGCTATACGATATATCCTTGTTGCTTATCTATTTTATACATAGTAGTTTGTATCTCTTAATCCTACACCCCTAACTTGCCCCTCACCACTTCCCTCTCCCCCCTGGTAACCACTGGTTTGTTTTATGTATCTGCAAGTCTGTTTTTCTTTTGCTACGTACATTTGTTTTTGTTTGTATTATTTTTTAGATTCCACATGTGATATCATACTGTATTTGTCTTTTGCTCTCTGACTTATTTCACTAAGCATAATGACCTAATTCTCTAGGTCCATCCACATTGCTGTAAATGGCAGAATTTCATTTTTTATGGCTTAGTAATATTCCATTATATATATATATATATATGTGTGTGTATATATATATATATATATATATATATAAAACATATCCATTTGTCTGTTGATGGACACTTGGGTTGCTTCCATGTCTTGGCTATTGCAAATAGTGCTGCTATGAATATTGGGGTGCATGTATCTTTTTGAATTAGTGTTGTCATTTTTTTATGGGTATATAACCAAGAGTGGGATTGCTGGGTCGTATGGTAGTTCTGTTTTTAGTTTTTTGAGGAATTTCCATACTATTTTTCACAGTGGCTGTACCAATTTACATTCCCACCAACAGTGTATGAGGGTTCTACCAAATATATAGAGAAGATATAATACCTATCCTTCACAAACTAATCCAAACATCTGAAGGGATGAAACACTCCCACATTCACTCTATGAGACCACAGTTACCCTGATACCAAAACCAGAAAAAGACACTCCCCAAAATGAAAATTACAGGGCATTATCTTTATTGAATATAGATACAAAAATCCTCAACAAAATATTAGCAAACAAAGCCAACAATATATAAAAAGGATCATACACCATGATCAAGGAGGAGTTATTCCAGGGAGGCAAGGATAGTTTAATATTTGCATATCAATGTGATACACCACATTAACAAAAGGAAGGATAAAAATCACATGATAATCTCAGTAGACACAGAAAAAGCATTTGACTAAATTCAACAACCATTCATGATAAAAATTCTCATCAAAGTGAGTATTGAGGAAACATATCTCAACATAATAAAGGCCATTTATGACAAATCTACAGCTAACATCGTACTCAATGGTGAAATGTAGTTGAAATCATTGCTAAATTCTCTCAAACAACTCCCAAATGTGGGTGACAGTAGTATCCCTTACACCGATTTAACCACTTAACTGCCAAGCACTTTACACAAGTTGTCTCATTTAATTTTCACCATACTCTTTTTATCAGTATTCCTTATATACAGATCGTTAATCCAAGGATGAGTGACATTGAAAACTTGCTCCTGATTTCCTACAGTGTGAGTGGTGGAGCCAGGATTTGAACCCTGGCAGTGAGGCTTGGCAACAACAGGCTGTACTGCCCCATAGGGCACTAAGCATTTCTTTCCTTCTTGCTTTTGTGCTGTCTCACAAAGCAAAACAGCTGTCTTTAAGCTCATGTTTCACTCTTTAAAAGTTTCACAAAACTTCTTCCCCAAACCCAGCCCACACTGGCTAGTTGCTCTCCCGCTGTTTCCTCCTTCCATCCTCGGTCTCTTCTGCCTTGGCTGTGTTCAGTGTAAAACAGTCTGGAATCCTGGCTTCCTGAGCTCTGTATCACTAGCCACTGTGTCCTCATCTGCACACAAAAAAATCCCAAAAAGCAGCCTGGGCATGCCACACCCTCCTACAGTGGGGAAGGACTGGAGATAGGATCTTTGTCCCACTTATTTTCAAGCTCTTAGGAGAAGCCTCTGTAGCACTTTAGTACTGAACACATACTTGCTGAACCATTCCAAGTGGACATGACTTCACCTTTATTTCTTTTTTTTTTCCCCAACATCTTTATTGGACTATAATTGCTCTACAAAGGTGTGTTAGTGTCTGCTGTGTAACGTAGTGAATCAGCCATACGTATACACATATCCCCATATCCCCTCCCTCTTGCGTCTCCCTCCAACCCTCCCTATGCCACCCCTCTAGGTGGTCACAAAGCACCGAGTGGATCTCCCTGTGCTATGTGGCTGCTTCCCACTAGCTATGTATTTTAAATTTCGTAGTGTATATATGTCCATGTCACTCTCTCACTTTGTCCCAGCTTACCCTTCCCCCTCCCCGTATCCTCAAGTCCATTCTCTACGTCTGTGTCTTTATTCCTGTCCTGCCCCTAGGTTCTTCAGAACCATTTCTTTTCTTAGATTTCATATATATGTGTTAGCATTACAGTATTTGTTTTTCTCTTTCTGAATTACTTTGCCTGTATGACAGACTCTAGGTCCATCCACCTCACTACAAATAACTCAATTTCATTTCTTTTTATGGCTGAGTAATATTCCATTGTATATATGTGCCACATCTTCTTAATCCATTCATCTGCCGATGGACACTTAGGTTGGTTCCATGTCCTGGCTATTGTAAATAGAGCTGCAGTGAACATTGTGGTACATGACTCTTTTTGAATTATGGTTTCCTTGGGGTATATGCCCAGTAGTGGGATTGCTGGGTCATATGGTAGTTCTATTTTTCATTTTTTAAGGAACCTCCATACTGTTCTTCATAGTGGCTGTGTCAATTTCCATTCCCACCAGCAGTGCAAGAGGGTTCCCTTTTCTCCACACCCTCTCCAGCATTTGTTGTTTGTAGACTTTTTGATGATGCCCATTCTGACTGTTGTGTGGTGATGCTTCATTGTAGCTTTAATTTGCATTTCTCTAATGGTTATTGATGTTGTGCATCCTTTCATGTGTTTGTTGGCAATCTGTATATCTTCTTTGGGGTAATGCCTATTTAGATCTTCTGCCCATTTTTGGATTGGGTTGTTTGTTTCTTTGATATTGAGCTGCATGAGCTGCTTGTATATTTTGGAGATTAATCCTTTGTCAGTAGCTTTGTTTGCAAATATTTTCTCCCATTCTGAGGGTTGTCTTTTCATCTGGTTTGTGGTTTCCTTTGCTGTGCAAAAGTTTTTGTTTCATTAGGTTCCATTTGTTTCTTTTTGTTTTTCTTTCCATTTCTCTAGGAGGTGGGTCAAAAAGGATCTTGCTGTGATGTATGTCATAGAGTGTTCTGCCTATGTTTTCCCCTAAGAGTTTTATACTGTCTGGCCTTACATTTAGGTCTTTAATCCATTTTGAGTTTATTTTTGTGTATGGTGTTAGGAAGTGTTCTAATTTCATTCTTTTACATGTAGCTCTCCAGTTTTCCAGCACCATTTATCAAAGAGGCTGTCTTTACTCCATTGTATATTCTTGCCTCCTTTATCAAAGGTAAGGTGACGATATGCGCCTGGGTTTATCTCTGGGCTTTCTATCCTGTTCCATTGATCTATATTTCTGTTTTTGTGCCAGTAGCATACTGTCTTGATTAGTGTAGCTTTGTATTATAGTCTGAAGTCAGGGAACCTGATTCCCCCAGCTCCGTTTTTCTTTCTCAAGATTGCTTTGGCTATTCGGGGTCTTTTATGTTTCCATACAAATTATGAAATTTTTTGTTCTAGTTCTGTGAAAAATGCCATTGGTAGTTTGATAGGGATTGCACTGAATCAGTAGATTGCTTTGGGTAATATAGGCATTTTCTCAATGTTGATTCTTCCAATCCAAATACATGGTATATCTCTCCATCTGTTTGTATCGTCGTTAATTTTTTTCATCAGTGTCTTATATAGTTTTCTGCATACAGGTCTTTTGTCTCCTTAGGTAGGTTTATTCCTAGGTATTTTATTTTATTTTTTTTGCAATTGTAAATGGCTGTGTTTCCTTAATTTCTCTTTCAGATTTTTCATCATTAGCATATCAGATTGCAAGAGATTTCTGTTCATTAATTTTGTATCCTGCTACTTTACCAAATACATTGATTAGCTCTAGTAGTTTTCTGGTAGCATTTTTAAGATTCTCTATGTATATTATCATGTCATCTGCAAACAGTGACAGTATTACTTCTTCTTGTTTGATTTGGATTCCATTTCTTTCTTTTTCTTCTCTGATTGCTGTGGCTAAAACTTCCAAAACTATGTTGCATAATGGTGGTGAGAGTGGGCAACCTTGTCTTGTTCCTGATCTTAGTGGACATGGTTTCAGTTTTTCACCATTGAGAACGATGTTGGCTGTGGGTTTGTCATATATGACCTTTATTATGTTGAGGTAAGTTCCTCTGTGCCTACTTTCTGAATGGTTTTTTATCATAAATAGGTGTTGAATTTTGTCAAAAGCTTTTTCTGCACCTACTGAGATGATCATATGGTTTTTCTCCTTCAATTTGTTGATGTGGTTTATCACATTGATTGATTTGGGTATATTGAAGCATCCTTGCATTCCTGGGTTAAATCCCACTTGATCAGGATGTATGATCCTTTTAATGTGCTGTTGGATTTTGCTTGCTACTATTTTGTTGAGGATTTTTGCATCTATGTTCATCAGTGATATTGGCCTGTAGTTTTCCTTTTTTGTGACATCTTTGTCTGGTTTTGGTATCAGGGTGATGGGTGGCCTTGTAGAATGAGTTTGTGAGTGTTTCTCCCTCTGCTATATTTTGGAAGAGTTTGAGAGGATAGGTGTTAGCTCTTCTGTAAATGTTTCATAGAATTCGCCTGTGAAGCCATCTGGTCCTGGGCTTTTGTTGTTGAAAGATTTTTAATCACAGTTCCAATTTCAGTGCTTGTGCTTGGTCTGTTTATATTTTCTATTTCTTCTTAGTTCAGTCTCGGAAGGTTGTGCTTTTCTAAGAATTTGTCCATTTCTTCCAGGTTGTCCATTTTGTTGGCATATAGTTGCTTGTAGTAATCTCTCATGATCCTTTGTATTTCTGCAGTGTCAGTTGTTACTTCTTTTTCATTTCTAATTCTATTGATTTGAGTCTTCTCCTTTTTGTTCTTGATGAGTCTGGTTAATGGTTTATCAATTTTGTTTCTTTTTCTTCTCAAAGAACCAGCTTTTCATTTTATTGACCTTTGCTATCATTTCCTTCATTTCTTTTTCATTTATTTCTCATCTGATCTTAATTATTTCTTTCCTTCTGCTATCTTTGGGTTTTTTTGTTGTTGTTGTTCTTTTTCTTTATCTAATTGTTTTAGGTGTAAGGTTAGGTTGTTTATTTGAGATTTGTCTTGTTTCTTGAGGTAGGATTGTATTGCTGTAAACTTCCCTCTTAGAACTGCTTTTGCTACATCCCATAGGTTTTGGGTCATCGTGTTTTTATTGTCATTTGTTCCTAGGTGTCTTTTTAATTTCCTCTTTCATTTCTTCAGTGATCTCTTGGTTATTTACTAGTGTATTGTTTAGCCTCCATGTGTTTGTAGTTTATACAGATTTTTTCCTGTTATTGATATGTAGTCTTATAGCATTTTGGTTGGAAAATATATTTGATATGATTTCAATTTTCTTAAACTTACTGTGGCTTGATTTGTGACCCAAGATATGATCTACCCTGGAGAGTGTTCCATGAGCACTTGAGAAGAAAGTGTATTCTGTTTTTTTTGCATGGAATGTCCTATAAATATCAATTAAGTCCATCTTGTTTAATGTGTCATTTAAAGCTTGTGTTTCCTTATTTATTTTCATTTTAGATGATCTGTCCATTGGAGAAAGTGGGTTGTTAAAGTCTCCTACTATGATTGTGTTACTGTCGATTTCCCCCTTTATGGCTGTTAGCATTTGCCTTTATGTACTGAGGGGCTCCTATATTGGGTGCATAAATCTTTACAATTGTTATATCTTCTTCTTGGATTGATCCCTTGATCATTATGGAGTGTCCTTCTTTGTCTCTTTTAATAGTCTTTGTTTTAAAGTCTATTTTGTCTAATATGAGAATTGCTACTCCAGCTTTCTTTTGATTTCCATTTGCATGGAATATCTTTTTCCATCCCCTCACTTTTAGCCTGTATGTGTCCCTAGGTCTGAAGTGGCTCTCTTGTAGACAGCATATATACAGTTCTTGCTTTTGTATCCTTTCAGCCAGTCTACATCTTTCAGTGGGAACATTTAATCCATTTACATTGAAGGTAATTATTGATATGTATGTTCCTATTACCATTTTCTTAATTGTTTTGGGTTTGTTATTGTAGGTCTTTTCCTTCTCTTGTGTTTCCTGCCTAGAGAAGTTCCTTTAGCATTTGTTGTTAAGCTGGTTTGGTGGTGCTGAATTCTCTTAACTGTTGCTTGTATGTAAAGTTTTAATTTCTCCATCGAATCTGAATGAGATCCTTGCTGGGTAGAGTAATCTTGGTTGTAGGTTTTTCCCTTTCATCATTTGAAGTATGTCCTGCCACTCCCTTCTGGCTTGCAGAGTTTCTGCTGAAAGATCAGCTGTTAACCTTATGGGTATTCCCATGTATGTTATTTCCCCTTGCTGCTTTTAATATTTTTTCTTTGTATTTAATTTTTGATAGTTTGAGTAGTATGTGTCTTGGCGTGTTTCTCCTTGGATTTATCCTGTATGGGAATCTCTGTGCTTCCTGCACTTGACTGAGTATTTCCTTTCCCATATTAGGGAAGTTTTCAACTATAATCTCTTCAAATATTTTCTCAGACCTTTTCTTTTTCTCTTCTTCTTTTGGGACCCCTATAATTCAAATGGTGTGTTTAATGTTGTCCCAGAGGTCTCTGAGACTGTCCTCAATTCTTTTCATTCTTTTATCTT
Source organism: Neophocaena asiaeorientalis asiaeorientalis (assembly GCF_003031525.2). Taxonomy (NCBI): domain Eukaryota; kingdom Metazoa; phylum Chordata; class Mammalia; order Artiodactyla; family Phocoenidae; genus Neophocaena; species Neophocaena asiaeorientalis. The sequence goes on from NW_020173550.1 coordinate 4,015,540, forward strand.
AATTCTGCTCTGCGGTAGTTATTTCCACTATTTTATCTTCCAGGTCACTTATCCGTTCTTCTGCCTCAGTTATTCTGCTGTTGATTCCTTCTAGAGAATTTTTAATTTCATTTGTTGTGTTGTTCATCGTTGTTTGTTTGCTCTTTAGTTCTTCTAGGTCCTTGTTAAACGTTTCTTGTATTTTCTCCATTCTATTTCCAATATTTGGGGTCATCTTTACTAGCATTATTCTGAATTCTTTTTCAGGTAGACTGCCTATTTGCTCTTCATTAGTTTGGTCTGGTGGGATTTACTTTGCTCCTTCATATGCTGTGTGTTTCTCTGTCTTCTCATTTTGCTTAACATACTGTGTTTGGGGTTCCCTTTTTGCCAGCTGCGGGTTTGTAGTTCTTGTTGTTTTTGGTGTCTGCCTCCAGTGGGTAAGGTTGGTTCAGTGGGTTGTGTAGGCTTCCTGGTGGAGGGTACTAGTGCCTGTGTTCTGGTGGATGAGGCTGGATCTTGTCTTTCTGGTGGGTAGACCACGTCCAGTGGTGTGTTTTGGGGTGTCTGTGAACTTATTATGATTTTAGGCAGCCTCTCTGCTAATGTGTGGGATTGTGTTCCTGTCTTGCCAGTTGTTTGGCATGGGGTGTCCAGCACTGGAGCTTGCTGGTCTTTGAGTGGAGCTGGGTCTTAGCGTTGAGTTGGAGTTCTCTGGGAGAGCTCTCTCCAACTGATATTACTTGGGGCTGGGAGGTCTCTGGTGGACCAGTGTCCTGAATTCGGCTCTCCCTCCTCAGAGGCTCAGGCCTGACAGCTTTCTGGAGCCCCAAAACCCTGTCAGCCACCAGCTGGAGAAGATGGGCTATGAGTTTGTTGTCAGCCACTGCCCTGTTGTAGGTCTCTCTCAGCTGTCTCCAAAGGTCACCCAGATACATTGGGTTATTCCACCATTCCTCGGAACTTGCACATGCCAGTCTGGGATCTGTAGATGTCTTCCTGATACTCTTCATTGAAATACCTTGCATTCATGGTGGTGAGAGATACTAATAGTGTTGGTTCTCTTCAGTTCAGAGGCTAGAACAGTCTGAGCCTTCATGTGGCCAGGTCAGGAGCAGCTGGCCAACGGTCCCAAAGTGATAACATGTCAGATTCCAAGAAGGTTTTCTGCAGCGCCCGAGCAGTAGTCCCTAGCAGCCACTCTGCTCGGCTGCAGCACTCTGACTGGGGAACTTGGTGGGACCCTCAATCGAGGATTTCTGCCGGCCCTAGAGCCTGACTTGCCCACCCAGGCAAGGAGCTGAGGCGAGTGTCTCCCGGCCCTGTCTCACCAGAGGAGTGGACACCTGGAAGCTGCTTCACCTCTCTTTCTATAGAACATATTACCGATTCCATTCATTTCACCCTAGTATGTAACAATATAAGGCAATTGGTAGCTGTGCTGCCTTGAGAAAGTTACTTTCCCACTGCATCTTAGTTTCTTCCTCTGTAAAATGGGGAAAATATCTACATTTTGGGTTCATTGTAGGAATCAACAAAAGTTACCTAGTAATACTCGATATATAGCTGATGCTTATTAGATATGAGTTGATTTTGAATCCGAATCTGAAGGCAGAATATGTACCTTTCCTCATACTTGCAATGTTGTGTCATTGTATGTATTGTATTTTCCGGAGGAAATCACTGGAAAAGAAGCCTAGATTTCACAGCGAAGGAATATCAAGATTACATGGTATATAAAAAACAAAAGAAGGAAACAAACAAAATACATGTAAGCATGCTTCTAACCCTCCTGTGCACGGTTTCCAGGTCAGACATTTCTAAATGTAGCCTTCGATGGACGCCTTTGAGCACTGGATGCCCATGCATGGCATGATGGATATAGAAATGGACTGAGATAGGGTATCTGAATTCTGGCCACACTTGCCTCTAACCAGCTGTGTGATCCTACTCAAGACACTTACTTTCCTTAGGACTCAGTATTTTCGTGTCTTAAATGGGAAATACCCATAAAACAACCAGCCAAATAACAACAGAAACCTTCTCTGCTTGCTTAATAGGGAGGCTGGATCAAGAAAGATAACCTATATGAAGGTACTTTGTCTATCATAAAAGAAAAAACAAGAGTATAAAATATGAGCGTGTTATACTAATTGTATTGTCTTCCTTTCAATTGAAAACAAAATGCAGCTGTAAGTAAGCATCTCCCCCAGTGTTGGCTTGATTGCCAGGCGCATTCTGTAGATGCTGAGCGGCTTCCACTCCTCCCTTTGGGGGGGATGCTGCTCTAGGGCAGTTGCATGAGCATCAGGATTAGGAAGGGCATGGTCAACAGTTGGATCTTGAACTACAACTGACCTCCGTAGGTCATTTGATTGCTTCCTTTGCCTCTGATAGGACTGTGACTCAGCTCTATGGGCAGGAAGGGGTCCATGCCTGGTGGCCATGGAATGCTCTCAGTCTCTCTCTCCCTCTGTCTCTCCTATCTATGCATATCTATTTATTTTTTAGCCATGGCTGAGCTTCATGATCCAAATTCCTCTTTTTGCTGCAAAAGCTAGGTTTATTTGATGTCGTAAAATAGGAATGCTCCAAAACGGCTACCTGCCACACAAATAAAGACATATATCTCTCTATGATATGTTTCCAGATCTTTCTATCAATCTATCATTCCAGTGACAGATAACAAAATGATATCATTTTGTTCAATACCTTCATTGACTTCTACCTGCTAGAGTTTACCCTTCTTCATCTTTTGCCTGTCTTTGGGCCCAATCTGGTATAGGGACTATGGCTTCCATCCAAGGAAGTTTCATTCAGTTTGTTCTCAGCCAAGTGATGGTCTAAATTTAGAACCCCCCGAGGTTTCCAGAATGTCTTTCAACCTTTGGGTGATTATCTGAATTCAATCCAAACCTTCATGCTTGAAGACTCTGCTATTGTAAATTGTAGATCCTCTTCACTGCTGGTCAGTTACCTGGCTGTTTTCCTTTTGCTTAGGAAATGACCTTGTACAAATTTCCTGGGTTGTTTAAAACCAGCTGCATGGCAGAGGCTGACTGATGATGGGTGAACCAAAGAAGGTTGATAGCATTCATCTTGGCTTTGCCTGGCCCAGGGCCCAAAGCCCCAGGCTTTGCATAAACTCAAATGCAATTCACCTGAAGAGCAGCTTTCTGCTAATAATTGTTTATGGTACTGTCTAAATCACAAAAGCCTTATGCGAACTCTGGGCCAGAAAGCACAGGAATAGGCGTGGCCAAGACAGCAGTGGGGATAGGACAGTTGATTATAGGATACAACCTTCCTCCCTTATCACTGATGGAGCTTTCCTTTGGCAGTTTGATTTTAGTACATCCTAATTTGATCCCCTCTACATTGAATTCTAGCTGGGGACTTGAGAAAGCTTTTATTTCATTCTTGGCTTAAAAAAATAATAAAGGCAATATGTTCTTTTAAAAGAGAAAACAACAAAACAGGTTTTGCAAGGGCTGGATTTTCAGTTCTGGAGTTTCCCACATTACCTATGAAAGGCCTTGGCAAGAGCAGCCCATGGCTATTTAGGGTGAGAAAGGTAAAAATAATATATTTGAGTAGAGGTTATACTTTACAGGTCTTTTCAACAGTCATTGATTGCATACATAATTTCCGCTAGGCGATGTGCTAGGGGAACAAAGAATGTAAAGCAAGGTCCTTCCTTTCAAGCAGCTTCCAGTGTAGAAGAGGGAGACCAACCCTGATGTAAACAGATGTAACAACCCACTGTTCATGCTACCATACTGTGCATCTCTACAGTGGAGAGGAGGGAGGAGACAATTCTGTTGTGTTGAGGGTAGGACACTTAGAAAAGTAGGACAAAAATATTGTAAAATATTCAAGCTTGATGGAACTTAGATTTTATATAATCTTACATACTCAATTTAAAGACGAAAGAATTTCATCCCAGATATGAAGTGACTTACTTGAGGTCATGCAGCTAGATGAGCAGTGTGATGGGTCTGGCATATTATTCTTTCATTTCTCAGGACAGTAGTTTTTTTGGGGTTTTTTTTGCGGTACGTGGGCCTCTTGCTGTTGTGGCCTCTCCCGTTGTGGCACACAGGCTCCGGACGCGCAGGCTCAGCGGCCATGGCTCCCGGGCCCAGTCGCTCCACGGCATGTGGGATCTTCCCGGACGGGGGCACGAACCCGTGTCCCCTGCATCGGCAGGCGGACTCTCAACCACTGCGCCACCAGGGAAGCCCAGGACAGTAGTTTGTTTCTCCCCATAACAGTATCTTGCATCTTCAGGAAGGGACCTGAGCAGTTTGATTGGCTCTAGGCTGTGCTGGTGAGGATGCCACTTCTTCCTTGTCCTGCACACAGAGCTGATTCAAGGCCAGCCGGGACTCCTGCCCTTCCTCTGTGCCTTTTGCACTTTCTTTCAGTGATGACTAGAGTTTTGGTCCTCAGGGTCTCTCCAGGATTCAGATATTCTCACACAGTCTACGGTGTTAATGATTTCATTCCGTAATCTCCCTCAGAGCATAGCACTTAGGAGAAGGTCTTAGGAAGAGCATCTAAGAGCCAACTTTCAGGAATTTCGTACAGATACATTTGGGGCAGGAGAGGTACCCATATCCTACCTCTGTATCCAGTCACACTCCACCTAGGACTACTCAGTAGTTCTAGTTTCTGGGACAGTGAAATTTTGGGGGAAACCTCGACTTTTGTCAGAACCATTCCTCAGCTCACGGAAGTGCGCTGGAAACCTGTACCATGGCTCACAGCTAAAACTAGGTAGAGGAGCTACTGGTGTTTCATAGGAGAAAATCCAGAGGAGTGAGGTCAAGGTCACACAGCTGATACGGGACCTTGGTGCTCACGCTGCCTGATCGAGCCTGACTTCCTTTTTTACCAGCCTCTGGCTCAGTGTGGACACTTACAAGTGCAGTGAGAGTGGTGAGACCTGAGAGCCAGGACTGGAGGGAGAGGCTGTCTGTGCAACTGTGTGTGTCCATTACTCTCTGGGCTGTTGGTATTGCCTCACCCTTCTCTCCCGAGTTGATCTCAAGAAGGAAAACAAAGTACTGTCCCCATTACTGGACAAACACTTTATGTTGTGGGTCTATTTTGTTCCTTAATCCCCGGTTGCTTTTTGGCTCTATGTGCAGAACATTAGTTCCTGGGACAGCTGTGTGTGTGTGTGTGTGTGTGTGTGTCCCTCTCTCTCTACATGTCACACAATATACAATAAATTTCCGCAGTTTGGTCCAGGCATCTGAGTTTGGTAATATTTGGATTATGAAGACCTGAATCCCAGAATATTCTAAATTAAACATATTTCAAGTTAAAGCCATAGAATCTTTATTTTTTAAAATCCCAGAACTATGGCTAAGAATTATATCTTTACCTATATCCATCTATCTATCTATCTACCTACCTACCTACCTACCTACCTATCATCTATCTATATCTATCTATCTATCTATCTCATCTCTATTAATATATCTATATATTTTAAAATATAATATCTATTTATTGCTTTTTGCCACAGGTGTATTGCAACTATACCCTACCACGTGCGGTGTAAATAATGCTAGATTGGAATCAAGGATGTGGAGTAGGTATAGGAAAGGGAAAAAGGAGGAAGAAGCATATTATAATTTTTCAAGATGGAATGATTGACCCCTTATTTTTTCTAAATAAAAATATTTACTGTCTAACACATATGTGAGCAGACATATACATATACACCCATATTTAAAATAATAAAGCTAACAAAGCAGAATTTATATATCAGTTTATAGTAAGGCTCCCCAAAAAGGCCACCGGTCTCTTTAATGATCATGTGCTTCACGGGAAGCAGCGTGGAGTCCTGCGGAGGAGAGAGTGGCTGTGTGTTCAGGTTTCAAGTTGGTGCTGCTACTTACTAGGCCTGTAAGCTTGGCAATGTTACTTCCTGTGGGCCTCAGTTTCCTACCCTGTAAAATCAGGGGAAATGACGTTATGTCAGGGGATTGTGAGAATTAAACAAAATCTTAACTTGCCTGGCACATGGCCAGCATTCAATAAATGTTAGTTTCCTCATAATCTTAGAAGCCTTTCTGTTTACAAAGTACTTGCACATTATTATGGGCTGAATGTGTGTGTGTGTGTCCCGTCC
>NW_020173550.1:4021999-4036088 GCF_003031525.2 Neophocaena asiaeorientalis asiaeorientalis
ATGATAGTTGGAGAAAGGACTTTGGGGGATAATTAGGTTGAGATGAGGTCATGGGGGTGGGACCCCAACGATGGGCTTATGCAGCCCTGGAAGAAGAGATGCCAGGGAGCTTTCTCTCTCTACCATGTGAGGACACAGGGAGAAAGCGGCCGTCTGCAAACCAGGAAAAGAGCTCTCCCTGGGACAGAACAGAGTCAGCTGGGACCTTGATCTTGGACATCCAGCCTCCAGAACTGTAAGAAATAAATGTCTTTTGTTTAAACCACTCAGTCTGGTATTCTGTTATAGCAGCCCAGGCTGACTGACACATATATGATGGTATTTTATTTATATAATCCCCAATCCTGGGGGTAGGTAGGACTGACTTGGTTCCTATTTCCTGGATGAGGAAGTAGGAGGCTCAGGGAAGTCATGAAGCCCAGCGTTTATACAGAAGGGTCAGATTCAGGGTTAGATGCCATGTCTCTAGTGTCTAACTCAGCATTCTTCCGTGATACCACATTGCCTCTCTATAATGATGGGGCCTGTTGTGTCAGAACTGGAGGGAGTATGGACTTTAATCTTATTTCTTTGTTTCTGATTCAATTCCTTATTGGGCTGACAGCAGTGCTTCTCAATCTGGGGCAGTTTTACCCCCCAGGGAGCATTTGGCAATGTCTGGAGACATTTTTGATTGTCTCCATTTAGATTAGGGTGAAGGGTGCTACTAGCAGCTAGTGGCTAGAGGCCAGAGATGCTGTTTCAGTGTATGGGACAGACCTCACAGTTGAGAAATACAATGAAAGACAGTGGAATGCATTTTTCACCTATAGGTGACAATACTTATACTGTTTGCCGTCTGCCATGGGCTCTGCTGAGTTTGGGGATCAACAACTTGCTGCAAAGTACAATATAAAGCTAGAAGAGGAAAATACAACCCATCTCAGAAATAATAGTCCTTGAACACTTACAAAAATATTATGGCACTGATCAAATCATATTGAAATAACAGGAGATTTCTAAGATAAAACATTTCTGAATCCCATTACCTAATTAAATTGTCCCCATACATATTAAAAGATGAGATATTCACAGCCATCCAAATCTTAAGCTTATATGTAAATGTTCACCTGATTCTAGAAAATGGCTGTGTAACCCTAGAGAACTGACAAAACATATTCTAGAACGTTTCTCACGAATCTGTTATTAAAGAAACTATCTGAAACTTTGATGAATTGGATCCCTCACTAACTGGAACTGCTATAATCGTGTTTAACAGAAAAGATAGAAATGGCAAGAAAATAAACTCATGAAGGGATTTAACGATGAAAGGAATTCCCAGGACATTTGTCGGATTCAGTACTGATTCCCTACCCCCTGTAGGTACTGGAACAATCTGGTGTCTGATATAAATGATCCTAGGGCTTGTGATTGCTTCAGTTTTCCTGGACAGAGTTGCCCTGATTTTGCCAAGGCAGGAAAGTAAATCTAGAAAAAATTGCATCAGAATAAAGGACTGGGGGAGAAATGCTGTAAAAATGTCTTTTGGGGGATTCCACATTAATTGCCTGCAAAAATCAATACCCCAAGTGCTCTATTAATAGGGTTTTACTGTAAAACGCCCGTGTATATGTGAAAGATTGAGCTTGAGGTTTGACAAGGATGCAGTGGAGGTACACTCCAGCACATACCTTTTATAGAGGTTAGAGGTTACTGCAAGAAGCTCAGGGAATTCATCCTCAGCAGAGCATCCTGAGAGGTGTTAGGCTGGAGGATATTTGATGATGGTGCCTTCCGTGATTCCTCCCCCAAAGCACATTGAGATTGTGGCAAAGAAATTCTTTCTTTTGAGGATAAGATCCATGAAGGTCATGGAAAACCCTGAACAGTAACTTGGCAAACTTCTTTTTTAAAAAGGAAACTGTTATTTTTCTTAAAAAATTGAAATCCACAGAAAATTCAAAGAAAAATACTATAATGTTTTGAGAACTGTAATGAATACTATGTACCCCTCACTTAGATTTTTAAGCTGCTAACATCTTGCTACACCACCTCTATGTTACTTTCTCTAGATAAACACACTGCCTTTGTGCCAAAGCATGTAAACCATTCATTAGTAGCCTGCAAACATCATGACACTTCAGTCTTCAATACTTCAGCATTCATCTCCCAGGAGAAAGAGAGTTCTCATACATAACCACACCATTAACCAACCTAAGGAAATTAACATGAGTTTAATATTATCACCCAACAGACAGTCCCTACTCAAATATTCCCAGTTGTCCCAACAATGTCCTCAATAACGTTTTGCCATTGCATTGCCTAATATGTTTCTTTAGTTTATTCTAATTTAGAACAATCACCAAGTATTTCTCTGTTCTCCATAACACTGAAATTTTTGAAGGGTCTGATATTGGTCTGACAGTGTCTTCCTGATTAGAATCAGGTCAAACAATTACAGCAAGAACACCGCACAAGTGACGTTGTGTGTACTCATTGTGTCACACAGGAGGCATAACGTGTCAACTGTCCCACTATTGGGGATGCCAAGCTTGACCATTTGGATTAGGAGTATTTTCTCTCCACTCCCTTCCTTGCCCCTTCCTCTTCCCCCGATGCCCTCTCTCCCTATCTTTCAAGTATCAGCATTAACTTACACATTTTTTCAATGTTGTAATTTACCACCGTTGTTGATCCACCCCAGTTTTGGACAACGAGAGCCCCTCAAGACAGCGCCTGTGTTCTTTTGACCTGTATCCATCTGTCTTTGAACACTTGCTCCCTTTCCTGCTCAAGATGTGTTAGGCTCATCTTGTTCTTTCCCTGTCTAGGCCTGGAGTCAGTGTTTCTCAATGAATTCTGATTCCTATTAGTGGGGAGTGGTATTAGAAATACATACACACGCTCATTTAATATTTATACATCTAATTTACGTAGAACATCACAGAATTTTTCCTCAGCTTCTCTCATCCCATATTTATATCTCCCTGCCCTCACAGTGAAAACGCTGGCTCCCTACGACATTAATTTAGATACCGCCTTACTCTATATTACATCACAAACAAAGTAGCTTCAGAATTGATACCAAGCAGGACCCTGTGGGGCTCCTGGGCACAAAAGCCTTTCTGTGTCCCCCATTTCTTTGATTACAGGAAGTAGGCTTCATTCAGCCTCCATGACCTTCCCTGAGTTCCAATGGGCAGGTTCAAACAGTTGCTAATTAGGGAAGGGAGAGGATGCAGAGACAGGGAGGAGTAGTCAAAGGAAACAGTACTGCAGCCTTGGGACAAGGTCCTGGTTCCCCATCAAGGGATACACATAACAATATCTTTGAGCTGTTTTGTAGATAACTGAAACCCCCTCCAGGTGGGAGAAATTAACTAATGGTATGCTGCCCACAAGCACAGTAGACCCCATACTGGTTGGAACCAGAGGTCGATGATGGCAACTCCCACTTACCTCCCCACCAACCAGTCAGAAGAATGTCCACAAGCTGATCACGCCCTCTTTGGACCATTACTGTAAAACTCCTCACTACCCCCTCCAGGTTGGGGCAGACAGTTTTGAGGGCATTAGCCGGCTGTGTCCCCCTTTGCCTGAAAAAGCAATAAAGCTATACTTTTCTATTTCACTCAAAACTCTGTCTCTGAGAATTAATTTGGTGTCAGGGTACAGAGGCCAGATTTGACTTCAAAATTACAACAATAATACCACTAGGAATAGCAAGCCTAACTGTAAATTTCACCATTTATTTGCTGTTCTTCTTAGACTCTATCCCCTTATATATAAATTACTTGAAATAAGTATTTTTCTCTCACTACATGTGTTTTTACTTTGATATGTGTTACTTATTTTTGTTTGTATTAAATTTTAGAGTTTGCTTGTTACATCATTTGTGATTTTTATTTTTTGGATATGTAATATTATTTTTAGTTTTTTAATATGGTTCAAAAGTCAAAACTCTATAAAAAGATATACTCAAAGAAACCTCAGTGCTTTCTGTTATCTTCTCCACTCTACTCCCACAGCCTTCTATAGGTATTATTTTCATCAATTTTTGGTTTATCTTCCCTGTTTTTCCTTTTCATAAAAGGTAAATGAATACATATATATAGTCATATGTTCCCATCTTTCTTTTACAGAAGGCAGCATCCTCTATAACTTCTTAAACAGGTTAATGTATAACATGCAAAATGCAAGTTCCCTCTCTCCTCCCTCCCGACTCTACTGTCACTTTCTAGAGATATCAGAGCTCCCAGTTGGCCATCTAGCCTTCCTTGAAGAGTTCTAAGTGAGCAATGGGATCTTAGTGAGCATCTCTGGATACCATTTTGGAAGTCCTGTGGGATCCTACCCTCTACTGTCCTGTCGTGCTTCGAGTGTTTCCAGTGTGGTCCAAAGTCGTCCCAAGCTTCTTGTGCCTGCAGTAGTGGTTCATCATCCGGAAGCCTAGGTTTGTTAGGGGAGACATGTAGCTGGGTATGAGCAGAGAAAGGGGGGCATGGGCCGGGTGGCAGGGAATCATGCATCTTGTAAACAGAGGGGGTCCATGGGCAGACAAAGAAAAGCAGGAACCTCCAGACTGACAGGAAACGACACATTTTGAGTGATAAGTGTCCTGGAGACAGACAAAGGAAGGTGGGGAAAGGAGGGAATCTCCTGCGCCTGGATGTAACCTGTTGTTCATCGTGCTCTCATTACAAGAAAGTTAGCCTTGCAGATACGAAGTTCTCATCATGCACCGATGCCATGACACATCCCATAAAAGCTAAATAAGGACAAAAAGCCCTCCTCCCCTGGGGAAGGTAGAGCTGGGATGAAAATCAGGGAATACAACCCCCAAACTCCTCCTCCCTAGTGAATATTCTGTCCCTTCATTTGTATGTTCCTCATAATTGGTTTGTCAAAGAAACCCAGGGCAGCAACTCCTCACCTGTCTGCTTGCTCTCCCTCTGAGAGTGTATTCTCGTTTAAGTAAGTCCTCACTTTACCTTCTTGACCTCCCCGTCTCATCTCTTAATTCCTTCCGCGATGAGACAAGAACCTTAAATTCACCCGGGGAACAGGTTGACCCTTAATTTTGACACAGCTTTCCATTACCTTGCAAATCCAGGACTCCCTTGTCTGGGGTGCTAATGAGAGAAAGCTTTGTTAACACAATCCTCTCAATTAAGACATTTTATATACAGTGCTTTTTAGTGTAGTGGTCAGGGAGAATAACACACAGCATATTTCTCTTCGAGCAATGCATGGCTCCCAAGGGGACTTGTGATGGTTCATTTTATGAGTCAACTAGGCCAAGTGGTGCCCAGATTAAATATTATTTTTAGACGTGTGAGTGTGTCTCTGGATGAAATCAGCATTTCAGTTGGTGGACTCAGTAATGTAGATGCCCTTCTCGATGTAGGTGGGCCTCATCCAATTCATTGAGGGCATGAATAGAACAAAAGGCAGAGGAAGGAGGAATTCACCCTTTTTTGCTTCCTACCTGCCTGATTGAGCTGAGACTTCGGTCTTCTACCCTTGGACTGAGATTTACACTTTTGGCTCCCCTGGTTCTCAGGCCCTCAGATTCTTCAGACTGGAATTACATCACCAGCTTTCCTGGGCCTCTAGCCTGCGGACAGCAGGTTATGGGATTCAGTGTCCATAACTGCATGAGCCAGCTCCTCATAATAAATCTATCTATCTATCTACATATCTATCTATCTATTAACTATCTATCTACACACATATATTCCTATTGGTTCTGCTTCTCTGAGGAACACTGACTAATACAGTACTGAAAGTTTATGTTTGGTTATAAATTTAACAATTGGCTGAAATCACCACCAGGAGTGCCTTGAATGACAGCACCACTTCTGTTAGAAAGAGGCAGGCTGGGTAGATCCTGTTAATGCTGGAAAACCTATTTAGAGATTCAGAAAAGCAGATAGACTAAGTTTTCAAATTTATAACTCTGTGTATTGCCTATAAAAGCAGCTTTCTGCTAATTCCTCTTTGCCCCAACTGTATGAGGTATCACAAATTTCAGTTGTTTTCTCCATGCACAGAGAAATTATCAATGAGGCAATAAAACAAAAAGATCCTTTCCAGGCCCTGAGCATCATCTCAGCAGAGCTGTGGCAAGAGTGGCCCCCTCAAGGGAGAGTTTGCTAATGCCATGGAGAGAAGTCCAGGGTCAGGTTGGCCTAGGAAGGGGTTGCTTTGTTAAGTTGGAAAATGCCACATGAAAGCATGACCCTTTTTCCCGAGGGGCTCTTGGAAAGGAAACCATAAACACAGGGCTTTGGGGCAGACTCCCCTGGAAAACCATTTATTGCTATAGCTTCATGGGCTTGGAAATCCTGTCTCCAGCACAGCACTAGCTTGAATTCGTTCTGTCCTGCCCAAGCAATTGGGTCATGTCCCCATTAGGGTGCCTGCCACTCAGATAACTTTGGGAGACAAAGACAACAAGTTATTAGTACAAATCTCTCCTGGTGCCCTATGTAGAGAATCCAGGTCCTTCTGCAATGCATCTGGATGTCTGCCAGATTTGCCATCTGCCCATCTCAAAAATGTCCCATCTTGTTCAACAGGGAACCAGTTTAACTCTGGGTCCCAGGCTGAATGGGTCCTGCAATAACATTATATTTTATCAGGATGAAAACCGGAGAGGCTTTTGCCCATAGCATGAATGCTCAGACTGAAGTGCTTCTGGGGCTTTACTTTTATCATCTCCTTCTTCCAAAAAAAAAAAAAAAAAGCAGAATTACGTGATTACGAAGAATAAGACATAGGGAAAGTGTTTATCTTTTCCCAGGCTCCCTTATACAGAGGCTGGAGATGGTGGCAAGAATTATCATCTCCATTCTAGATGGGGGTGGATTAGTATTCTGTAGACCACACTCCCACCTTTCCCCAGATCTCTTTGACTTCCTCAGTGCCCTGGAAAGTGGGAGTGGATTTCAAGAACAGAGGATAGTGAGAGGAAGGGGGAGAGGAACTAAAATGGGTTGAGTACCTTCTACTTCCATAACATACATTCTTTGTGAAAACCTGTCAATGACCCTGCAAGTTAATTATTTCTCTCTGTATTCTACAGAAGAGGCAACTGAGTTTCCCTCAACTGAACAGTTTGCCTAAAGTCACACAAATAGTGAGAGATGGAGCCAGGATTTGAATCTACTCTTGCCAGCCCTTTTCAGTAAATCACACTGCCTCTCTACACTGGAGTCACAATAAAGGATCCTTATAGGAGAGAAAATGTTGGGAAGAAATGAAACAATGCCCAGTGCTGGGAGAAGAGGCAATAAAAGACACCCTCATCCCTTTCCTCTCCACTCACCTCCCATTATCACAGGATCAGGGGTGGAGGGTGGGCTGCAGAGGGTGGGAGTTCTTTGGAGATAAGTGAAGGGAAAACAAATGAAGGACAGCGGGAGGACACTCTTTTGAGAATCTGGGAGAGAAGGTCAAAAGGCAATTACCTTTTTCTCTCTCTTCTTTTTTCTTTCACTGTTAAGACTTCAGCCCAGTATGCATTCAGCTGAAAAGACACTTTTGACTATTGATAGCCAAGAGTAGTGGTTTTCAAGCTTTCTGGTCTCAAGGTCCTCTTACTTCATAAAAATTATCGAGGAACCTTACATGGTTTTGTTTATGCAGGTTATATTTACTAAGGCAGAAATTAAAATAGAGAAAATATAAAAATATTTATTAGCTATTTAATAGGAACAATAATATACCTATTATATGTTAACGCGTTTGCTTAAAAAGGACTATATTTTCAAAAAAATGTAATGCATAGATTGGCTTTTTTTTTTTTTTTTTTGCAAATCTCTTTTATGTGTGGATTAGAAGACAGTGGTGTTCCCCTGTCTGCTCTTGCATTCAGTGTGTTGCAGTATACTGTTTTGGTTGAAGTATATTTGGTAGGAGTTTCATACAGCTCTGTCATTGGAAAAGGGATTACTTTCATAGCTGTTTCAGATAACTGTTAATATTCTTTGATACTTCAGCAAAGCTTAACAAATGGTAGTTTCTTAAAGGAATGTGGAATGGGAAGCCTTATCAACGCAGTGTTCATGTTTTGTCAAACTGAAGTCGATTGCTCTATCTTGAACTTTCAATATGTCTTTATTCATGCATGATTTTGTAATTTTCCTACGTTGGTTATTTGGAAGATATGAGTTCACGAGTCATGCAGATCTTCCAAATGTTGATTGATTCCATTAAAAATCACATCCATTAATCACTAATCTCATCAAAAAAGTCTCTAAGTACTGGAAAGCTGTCAAACTCTTAATAACAGATACAAGTTTTCCAATATTCTTATTGTTTCTTGAAAGTTCAAATTTTACCGCTGATGACAAACATCAATGACTGTTCATCAACGACAGGCTCACTTTGCTCATTTTCAAGAAAATGTCTGCCATATACACAGATCTAAATAACCAAAGTATTATGGTTAGTCATTCTTTCACGTAAAAATGGTACTCCATGAAACAAGTGGGTAGTTTAGCTCAAGTTCAGTAGTCACACAAGTACTTTTCCTTGAGACAACCGTTGTCCTTCAGTTTGTACGAGAAGTGCTTTAGGCATATGGCCCATTTTGTCACCTTGAATATTAAAAGGTCTTGTACTCTGAGATCAAAATTTAATAACATTACTACTTTTTCCCTGTCCTTCATCAAGGACACTCTAAAGAGAAACTGGTATTTTTCATCCCCTTGCCAGTATGTGGGTTGAAGAATATGACTGCTAGGAGAGTTTGGTGTCACTTCCTTGATTTATGTTAGTTATGTTTTATCCACCATTGCTACTGCACCATCACTTCAAATGTCAACGTAGTTGGTCCAGGATAAAACATTAGATATTTTAAAATTATTCAACACTTTGAATATTTCAGTACCACTTGTGTTTGCTGCCAAGCACTCATGTAGAACATCTTTGATCATTAGTTAGTGCTAATACCAGACAAATTCAAGCAAAACTACAAGTCTAGCCATAGGTTCATCTGTAACAATACAAAAGTACAATTCTACAGATGTGACGCTAACTCATTTTTCATGTTTACAGCTAAATAATTTGTCAAGTTACTGTATTTTTGGAAAGTGGCAGGGTCATGATTTCTTTAAACAACTTTCCATCCAGCAGGCATTCAGCAAATGTCAAATGTAGAAGCTTTATTAAAGTCTCAGTTATTATGTTCACTTCTCCAGACAATGCCTTGGACACTAAATCTCAAAATGATGCCACCATTGAATTGACACCAAAGTGCTATTATACACAATAATTTAGGTGGTTATTATCATTAATAAAACTGAAGAAAAGATAGCTTTCTTTATATTTTTGCATCTTATTTACATTTTCTTCCAGTTTCTTTCTAGTAGTTTCTTCTCTCTCATGAGTCAAAAAACTCTTTGTTATCTCAATTTTATCTTTTTCAGCACTTTAGAGGTAGACAGTACAGTTGTACGTTGCAAAGTAAGTCTTAATTCCCCCATTTAAGCCAACACTCCATCCTAAAATACAAGGAAAACATTTTTAAAACATTTTTATTTGTTTCAGAATAAAATTATATTACATTCCAAAATAATGTTTTGATAAAACTTAGAAAGTTTAAAAGGTAGAAAAAGATTTTTTTTTGCAAAAGAAGACAAAAATTTTATTCATTTTTTGTTGTATTTCCACATAGGTATGAAGAAAAGTTAGAAGTTTTAAAAGAATAATTTGTTGGAGGGTAAGGAGATAACATGAATTATAGCTGGTGTAACTGAAGATAACTAGGAAACTCTCAGTAGAAGTCTTGAGAACAAACTGAGCTAATCTCACATGTTTATATCCTAAACCCACAACTTAAAAACATTCTGAAAACCCCAGGAATACACAAACTAGCCATCAGAGCAATGGCAGCATCCCATACCATATAGCTTGAGAAAAGTACCTCTATATATTTGTGAGAGAATAAGAGTGAAAAGGGTGAATAACATCTTAGTGATATTAGGACAATAATTTTGACCTCTGGAATTCCCTCACAGAACTTCTGGTTGCTTGAAAACTGCAGGATAAGAGAAAACTGAGCTAGGATCAGAGCAAAGAAAGAAAAAGCCTAACTATTCAGGACATTTTTTTTTTTTTTTTTTAATCTTTAAGGGAGAGGGATAAGGGACTTGAGGCTTCCACATCGTTGGCCCTAGCTTATCTGAGTAGGCAAGCCGAGAGGAATTCGGAGATAACTCCTCTAGCCAGGAATAGAGGGTAATTCAGCTGGAGTGTATCTTGTTTTGTGATTCTAAGTTGACTCTATGTAGAAGATTGCTGGTCTGGGTACCAATCTCATGGAGTGTTGGGAACACGTAATAGCCATCAATCAGCCTGAGGTCTTTTAAAGGTGAAAAGGGGAGAAAGAGTGGAAAAACCCCCTGCATTTGAAAGAATTACCTGCCCACTCCTGAACCTTCACATCTCTAGTTCTTACTTGTCTTTTTCAAATCATACTTAAAAAATTAGGTGAATATTTACTTCTTCACCAAAGTTCTTCCATTATCGTTTCTGATTCGCATCCTCATATGTCCATTTCATTGCTTAGGATTTGGATTAGTATTGCCAGATGGTACAGAAACCATGCTGACCCAAAGGTGACTCATTGAAGAGGGGTGTCTCAGTCCATCTGGGCTACTATAACAAGATACCATAAATTGGGTGGATTATAAACAAATGTTTATTTCTCACCGTTCCGGATGCTGGGAAGTCCAGGATCATGGTACCAACACATCTGGTGTTTGGTGAGGGTATCCTGGTTTATAGATGACTGTCTTTTTGCTGTGTCCCCA
This sequence comes from Neophocaena asiaeorientalis asiaeorientalis, assembly GCF_003031525.2. Classification (NCBI taxonomy): domain Eukaryota; kingdom Metazoa; phylum Chordata; class Mammalia; order Artiodactyla; family Phocoenidae; genus Neophocaena; species Neophocaena asiaeorientalis. The sequence goes on from NW_020173550.1 coordinate 4,032,799, forward strand.
CATGGTGGAAGGGGCAAGCTAGCTCTCTGTGGTCCCTGTCATGGGGGTTCCACCCTCATGACTCAATCATCCCCAAAGGCCTCATCTCCTAATACCATCACCTTGGGAGTTAGGTTTCAACAAGTAAATTTTGGGGGCACTCAACATTCAGACCATAGCAAGGTGTAATGTTGGGTCTTCAGCATCAATGATATTGTCTGGAAAGGAATGGCATTACAATTGTTTAGAAAGAACAGATGCCCTTCTGATTAATTCTCCCCCCATTGAATCCTAACTGGCCGATTCACAATTTCCATTGTTTTATACTTCATCTTTCCCCACTCTATTCCATTGGAAGATTTAAGATAAATAAAAAACAAAACGAAAAATATTAACAAACAACAATAAAACTCTAAAGCAGCACAATCCATTAAAACTTTCTACAGTGATGGAAATGTTCTGTATCTTTGCTGTCCAATATGGTAGCCACTCACCACAGTGGCTGTTGAATCTTTGAAATTGCTAGTATACTGTTAAATTGAATGTTTTAATTTAACTTAACAGCTTAATCTTAAATAGCTAGATATAGCTATCAACCATATTTGATAGCACATCTCTAGACATCTTTAGCCACGATCGTTCTTCCCGGTTTCATTTCTTTTTCTGTACTCCTAAGCTCCTTGGGTTTTGTGATATTGTGATTTAACATGGGGGTGGGGGAAATGCTGGTATTCTTTTTTCCCTACCTGATGCAGTGGTCATGGGACCAGGGCTGGAACTGTAAGGCTGATAGGAGGGATGATTCCTAAGCAAAAATCTGTAACTGTGTTTTTAACCTTTACATCAGAATTCCTAAGGGACTGATGACACAGGATGTGCCTTCACCTCATCCAGTAAAATTGGGATTAACAGTGAATGCAGCTATATTACCTGGTTGTGAAGATAGCCCACTAGTTCTGTACCTATGTAATCTACATGACTAAGTGAACAGGAGTAGACTGAGGGCGGGGGGGACTTGCTGCCTGCAATCTAGACCAGCACAGTCGCAGAACCCATCCAATGGTGTAAAAGTCTGAGTACAAATGGAGAGAAGGAAAAGTGGTAGATGAATAAATGGGTTATGTAATGAGGGAAATCCAACGTGATAGTAGCACCTCTAAAGAAGCTCAGAGCAAGAGATGATACTGTCTCTTTGCTCAAGTATACCAGATGCCTGAAAGGGTAAAGTCATATGTTTCTGACATCACGTCTGCTTTTGGAACCCAATAAAATCAAATGGAAGTCTGCAAACCTGCGTGGCCTTGCCCTGGGAGATGTTTTCACAGGATATGTTGATGGAATGGATATTTGCTAATGACTGAATGGGATTATAGTTATGTGCCAGTATCTTTTGACTTTTATGATTGTTTTGCTATAGGAGATTGTGTTCAAAGACCATGGAGGGGGAATGTGATATTGTAATTGATAATAAGAAATGTGTGTTTGGTCTTCGTCTCTATTTCTGGCACAGAGCCCTTAAAACCCTTGAAATTTCCTAAGTGATAAAGGTGTCTTTTGTTATGTTTGTGAGGTGACTTTTGGACTGCACCAAAGCCTCTTGGGGTGGTAATAATGAGGGCACGACCAGGGAGTTAGATAGACGAGTTAGCAATTTAGGGCCAAATATCAGACAAAGATTTTCTTGGATAGGTGTCATACGCACCTCTATTCAATGAATAGGAATCGTAGAACTGCACTAAAGGCATGATTTCTATCAGATGGGAAACAATGCTCACTAATTGTGAAATAAAACTGGATAAAACGTAAATGTAAGTTATATATTTTATTTTATTTTTTAAAATTTATTAATTTATTTTTGGCTGCGTTGGGTCTTCGTTGCTGCTCACGGGCTTTCTCTAGCTGGCGGCGAGCGGGGGCTACTCTTAGTTGCGTTTCGTGGGCTTCTGATTGCGGTGGCTTCTCTTGTTGCCGAGCACGAGCTCTAGGTGCGCGGGCTCCAGTAGTTGTGGCACGCGAGTGCAGTAGTTGTGGCTCCTGGGCTCTAGAGCGCAGGCTCAGTAGTTGTGGCGCACGGGCCCAGTTGCTCCACAGCATGTGAGATCTTCCCAGACAGGGATCGAACCCGTGTCCCCTGTATTGGCGGGCGGATTCTTAGCCACTGTGCCACCAGGGAAGTCCCAGTTATATGTTTTACATATAAAATGTATAAAGTATAAACCACATATACATTGAAGAGAAATATACAGGTCTAGAGTGAATACTTTCTACCATCAAGTAGCTCATATTCTTGATAGAGAAACAGAGACATCAACAACTAGATGGAGCAATACCATAATGCTATATTAATTTGAATAAAAGATGAAGGTAAAAGTGATTAGCTCTGTTTTTTATGATCACATTCTATTTTTCCAAATATGAATCCACCATTTGCGCAGTGTTTTGAGGGTAGAGAGATGTTTGTCGGATAGAGGAATAGATGACCTCTTAACAAAGAGCTTTACTTCTGGTTCTTGTAATCTGAGCCTCACCTCATTACAGCTCCTTAGGATGCTTTCAAACTACCAATTCTAGACCAGTTTTAACCCTGAATACTTAGACAACTTTCCTGGCAGCTGCAGATAGACATTCAATCAATGTTGGTGGAGCATCTACCAGGAAGATAGAAGATCATCTTTGGAAGATAATGTATAGGTCCCTGTCCTCAAATAGCTTAGAACAAGAATAATGCATTTAAAATGTTGCCACCAATAGAATAGAGTGTACGTTACATGTCAGATGAATGGTATAGACGTTAAGTACTAGGCCAGTTCAGAGGAGGGAAGGGTGTTTTCCCGCTGGTGTGGTCCAGCTGGTGTGATTAATCAGCATGATGCCCTGGGGGATGGTAACTGGCTCTGTTTTCTGAGGCCTTTAGTGCCGACTTAGCCATTCCAGGAGTAAACTGACTCCAGTGAAAAAGTCCCAGCCTGACTTCTTTTCTAGAAGAGCATTGGCAAGTGGACTCTCTATTGTAATTCAATGATGAACAGCTTGATACAACTGTCATGGATTGTCCTGGCTTCTCCTGGATGTGAATTAGATCCTTTTGTAAGCTGCAAAAATTCCTTAAGGTCACAAAGTACCATTCTGCTGCCTTGCTCTGCACATTATAAAAGGCTCCCTTAATTATGTACTTGGGAAAAGTACAAGGATTCTCGTAATGTATTTGTAATTCACGGTCATGTGAAGTAAGATCTGTATTTGAATTCCAATTTTGTCATTTGCCAGCTGTGTGACCTTGGAGAAGTCAGTCTTTCTGGTCCTTCCTCACT
>NW_020173550.1:4036282-4117658 GCF_003031525.2 Neophocaena asiaeorientalis asiaeorientalis
ATTTCTGCTTTTATTCCTGAGTATGTATGTGTTAAATGACATCACACATTTAACCAACAGTTACCATTCAGGTTAATAAGATCCAGGATCTGTAGTTTATCCATTTTCCTTTCCTTTTTTTTTTTTTTTAAATCAGATAATTCTTTCTGTTTCTAGTTTCCCCCTTTGGATATGGATTGCATTATACTGTTTCCAATATAATTACCTCAAGAAGGGAGACAATCAAACTTCCACCAGAGGCACCTAAAATAAGGGCTGTACCTTTAAATACCGATAGGGAGACACCCCACCTAAATTTAGTTTATCATGGTTGTGCTACGGTATAGAGATATAGGCTTCATGAAAGATTATCCAGTTAAGGATAATCATTTATTCCCTCTTCATCATTTATTCCCTCTTCAGCATTCTTTCTTTAGTTATATAGATCTCAGTTTTGAATTATTTTCCTTCTCTGTGCAGAACTTTAAAAAAAATTCTTTATCTTTTAGAGCAAATTTAAGTTTACAACAAAATTGGGAGAAATGTACAGAGATTTCCCACATGTCGCCTTGCCCCGGACAAGTATAGCATCCCTCCGTACCCACATCTACCACCAGAGTGGTACATTTGTTACAACTGATGAACCTACACTGACACATCATTGTCACACAAAATCCGTAGTTAACATTAGGGTTCATTCTTGGCGTTGGACATTCTATGGGTTTGGGCAAATGTGTAATGGCATGTGTCCATTATTGTAGTATCATACAGAGCATTTTCATTGCCTTAAAAGTCCTCTATCCTCCACCTATTGATCCTTCTCTCTGTCCTCAGCCCTTGGTAACCACTGATTTTTTACTGTCTCCATAGTTTTGTCTTTTTCAGAATGTCATATAGTTGGAATCATAGAATATGTAACCTTTTCAGATTGGCTTCTTTCACTTAGAAATATGCATTTAAAGTTTCTCCATGTCTTTTCATGGCTTGAGAGCTCATTTCTTTTTAGCACTGAATAATATTCCATTGTCTGGATGTACCGCACTTCATCCATTTACCTACTGAAGGACATCTTGGTTGCTTCTAAGTTTTGGCAATCATGAATAAAGCTACTATAAACATATGTGTGTGGGTTTTTGTGTGAGCAAGTTTTCAATTTCTTTGGAAAAATACCAAGGAGTGTGATTACTGGATTGTATGCTAAGAGTATGTTTAATTTTGTAAGATGCTGCCAAACTCCCTTTCCAAGTGGCTTTATACCATTTTGCATTCCCAACAGCAGTAAATGACAGTTACTGTTTTCCACGTCCTCACCAGCATTTGGTATTGTCGGTGTTCTGTGTCTTAGCCATTATAATAGGTGTGGAGTGGTGTCTCATTATTGTAATTTGCAATTCCCCAATGGCATATGATGTGGAAAGCTTCTTTTAATACTTCTTTCAGGGTAGGTCTGTGAGCAATGGCTTTCCTCAGTTTTTGTTTGTTTGAGAAAATATTTCCCCTTCACTTTTAAAGGATAATTTTGCTGGATACAGAATGCTTGGTTGGGAAGATTTTCTATCAGCCCTTGAATATTTCACCCCACCTTCTTCTTGCTTGCATGGTTTCTGGTGAGAAGTCCACTTTAATCCTTATCCTTGCTCCTTTATAGGTAAGGTGTTTCCCCCCATCTTGTTTCTTTAAAGATTTTGTTTTTGGTTTACTGCAGTTTGAATATAATATGCCTAGGTATATATATTTTTTGATATTTACCCTGCTTAGTATTCTCTGAGGTCCCTGATCAATGGGTTAATGCCTGTCATTAATGTTGGAAAATTCTCAGCCACTATTACTTCAAGTATTTCTTCTACTCTGTTCTATCTTCTTCTGGTATTCCGGTTATCTATATATTACATTAAAAAAATTGTCCCACAGTTTTGGGTGTTCTGTTCCTATGTTTTTAATTCTTTTTTTCTCTTAGAGAAAGAGAGTTTGAAAAGTTTCTATCTGACCTGTCTTCTAGTTCACTGATTCTTTCCTTGGCCATGTCCAGTCTACCAATGAGACCACTGAAAGCATTCTTCATTTCTGTGCAGTTAGTTTTGATTTCTAGCTTTTCCTTTAGATACTTTCTTAGGATTTCCACTTCTATGTTTACATTATCCATCTGTTCTTATATATTTTTCACTTTTACCTTGGATCCTTTAACATATTAACCATAGTTGTTTTTAAATTCCCTGCCTAGTAATTCCAAAATGGATGTCATGTCTGAGTCTGATTCCGATACTTACTTTGTCTCTTCAGACTTTTTTTTCTTTCCTTTTAGCATGACTTCTAATTATTTTGTTGAAAGCTGGACATGATATATTGGGTAATAGAAATTGAGGTAAATAGATCTTTGGTGTGAGATTCTATGTTAAACTGGCTAGGAGTTGGGCTATATTTAATGCTACTGTAGCTGTAGGTTCTGGAGTCTTTAAACTCCCCCAGGTGTCCTTGCTTTTGTCTCCCTTGTTGTCATTGGGCTTCCCTAAGAACTCCTCCTCAGATAGTCTCCACCTTAAATTTTGTACAGCTATAATCCATTGTTATAGTAGAGTCCTGTTGGTATGGTGGTAAGTTTTGAAGGAGGAGAAGCATTCTAAAATCTTACGATTAAATCTAAGTCTTTTAGTGGATCTGTGTTTCTGGGCTGTGACCTTCACAAGCGTTTCTTAGCCCCCGCCCCATCTTTTTTTTTCACTCCTAGGTGAGACAGCAAAATTAGGGAGGGCTGGATTTGAGAAATGCAGTTTCCCCAGGTGGAATAAACCTCTGAAAAGGCATTTCCTCCAGAGAACAGGCCTTTGTTATAAAGATTGCTTGGGGTATATTTCACAATGGTTACTTTTCCTCTCCTTTTGCTGGAGCCAGAAAGGGATGTTTCTTGGCTCTTCAATGTAGGAAACTGGTGGAATCCCTGGAGGTAAAAGCGATGAAAGTGTACAGGTCCCTCTAAGACTGTGTTCCAAAGAGTTTCTCACTCAAGCTAGTGCACACTCAGCCCTGGGCAATTCATCCAAATTACCATTTAAGTGTTGCTACCAGTTTATGGCTCCAGCAACTTCAGCTTCAGGATCTTGGCAATGAGGCTCTGAATTTGCCCATCTCTCCAGATTTCCAGTGCTAGAGATGTACACTTTGACTGTTGTATTTGAATGGACCCTCCAAGTTAGCTGAATTTTTCATATGTGTCCTTCTCACATGCAAATCAACCTTGGCTCTGAAATAACACTTGGTTTTCAAGCTTTTTGTTTAGGTTTCTTCTAGGGAGGCCTTGGGAACACAAGGAAAGATGAGCTTTGCATTATATTTTGCATCTAATGAATTCTTCAGCTTCTGTTTTATTTCTTGGGCTTATGGAAACAAGTTTTTATAATTACAGAGGGACACTCTGAAAAATCTTGTAATTCCTTATATCTGTGATTCTTAGTTTATGTTTGAGATTGAGATAAATAGGAAGAAAGCTTATGTGGCTTCAGAGGTTTTTTTCCAATAGGAGATCAGAGCATTTGGTGGTAAAAACTCTCCACTTATTCTGCTATTTTCCTCATTTTTTTTTTTTTTTTTCCCATGGGATGTAAGCGACTGACCTATTATCGAATCAGGATAGATGGAAGAGAACTGGACTTCTCTGTTCAGGTCTGTGCTGGCTCATGAAACCTGGAAGATTTCCTGTCCCTTTAAAAATATAAATGATATTTTTATTTCTTTATATTACAAAAACTGGAAAATAGAGATAAATAACAAGCCAATTTATTTCACAATGAATTTTCCCTTTTTATAGTACATTTCCTTCCTTCTTTTTCTTTTTTTTTTTTTTTTTTTTTTTTTGCGGTACGCGGGCCTCTCACTGTTGTGGCCTCTCCCGCTGCGGAGCACAGGCTCCGGACGCGCAGGCCCAGCGGCCATGGCTCACGGGCCCAGCCGCTCCGCGGCATGTGGGATCCTCCCAGACCGGGGCACGAACCCACGTCCTCTGCATCGGCAGGCGGACTCCCAACCACTGCACCACCAGGGAAGCCCCCTTCTTTTTCTTATATATGTTTTTCATATAACTGCAGTCACAGTTAACGTAACTACATAATATGGTTAATGTGACCGTGGTATCGTGAACTTCTAGTCATTCTGATATGTGGGATTTTCTACCCACAGCACCAAGAAATTCTTCAGCACCACCTGGGTGTCCTACAATTCAACTCAATTCTGACACTATCTACCCAGAGATAGCATCAGGTTCCACAGGTTAAGGGCTCAGTCCCACAAGACTGCCCTCTGCTTCAGATTCCAATCACAAGTCCAGGTTGTCACCTGTGCTTCTGACAGACTGGCTATATAGATCAGAGGTTCCCACGACCCCCTCCTTGGGTTCAATTGATTTGCTAGAGCAGCTCACAGAACTCAGGAGACGAGTTTACTCACTAGATTACCATTTTATTACAAAGGATATTAAAGGATAAGAATCAGCAGCCAGATGAAGAGATACATATGAAGGTTTTGAACAAAGGAGCTTCTGTCCCCATGGACTTTGGGGACCTGACACGGTGGCACATGAAAGCACTCTGGTTCACCAACCTGGAAGCTCTTTGTAACCCCTCTGTTTTGGTTTTTTATGGAGGCTTCATTACATAGGCATGATTGATAAAAATCGTTGGCCATTGGTGACTGATTCTACCTCCAGCCCCTCTCTCCTGCCTGGAAATCAGGGGATGGGATTGAGAGTTCCAACCCTCTATTCATGGTTGGTTCCCCTGGCAACCAGCCACCCCAACCCCATCTTTAGGGGATTTCTAAAAGTCATCTCATTAACATAAACTCAGTTGTGGTTGGAAAGTCAGTGTTATGAATAGCAAGACACCTATTTCACCTTTATGGCTCTGAAACCATTTGAGGAACTGGGGACAAGAGACCAAATATTATAACAAAAGATGATCCCCTCACCCTTTTTTTTTTTAGTTGAAATATAGTTGATTTACAATGTTGCGTTAGTTTCAGGTGTATGGCAAAATGATTCAGTGATACATAAATATATATCTATGTTTTTCAGATTCTTTTCCCTTATAGATTATTATAAAATATTGAGTATAATTCCAAGGGTTTTAGGAGCTGCGACCTAGGAACCGTGTACAAAAACAAAAATATGTATTTATAACTTACATAATACTGTACATCAACTAAACTTCAATTTTAAGAATTAAATTTAAAAAGTAAAATAAAATATCCCTTAAAATGTATTTATTATAAATCACAGAATCACGCATAATTAATGTTAAGAAAGCAGGATACAATTTGTCATGGGAGGCAAGAAAGGACTAGGCAACTAACTGGCCTTCTGCTCTCAATCTGTACTCACTTTGGTGCCAGAGACTTCAGGGGGGTGCAACCCAAAGGTATTTCTTTGACATGAAGTCATATTTTCTGATGGCAGTTATGGGAAATGAGATTGGAAAGGGTTAACAGATGGTTTTCAGTTCCTTCAAGAACCCTGCTGACTTTTGTACAGTAAAATAATAAAGTTCCAATTTGGGAGAAAATTTGCTACTGTGACACTAATACAGCCCCAGGCTATTAGAGGATTAGATGAGCCCAAAGCCTTATGAGCCATCAGCTGTGGCACTGGAGGGTGATTCAGCATGTCGGTTGCTGGGAGCAGAGCTGTTAATTGGAATGGGAGAGAGAGGAGCCCTAGTTTGGCAGATCAGGTTTAAATGGGTGGATTGTCTGACGGAGACTTTTTCTGTTCTCTTCTGGCTTTGTTCAGTGCTTATAGCCAGACTGTCCTGCTCCCAGATGGACGTTGCTTGCCTTGGAATGGCTTTTTTTTTTGTCGCTTTGTAGTTCCAGGTTTCATAGGGCTTGGGTAAGTGAGAGGGGCAGTATAGCCTACTTTCATCATCTGACTCTGTGATTTCTCTGGAACCATATTTTGCTTTCCAGCTCATTTCATTCTTCTGTCAGCATTGTCCTATGCTCCTTCCCTCCTAATCATAGAGCAGGCATTGCTGCAAGTTTATTTTCAGTACAGTTCAATTCAGCAAGTGTTTATTAGGTCCCTGATGAGATGGCAAGAGCAGAGGATGTGGTAGCCAAAGACCTAAGTTCAGAAACTGCTTTTACTACTTAGATAGATAACTTGTAAGTTTGATTAGTTCCCATTTGTTTATTTTTGCTTTTATTTCTATTGCCTTGGGAGACTGACCTAAGAAAACATTGCTATGATTTATGTCAAAGAATGTTTTGCCTATGTTTCTTTCTAGGAGTTTTACGGTGTCCTGTCTTTTTAAGTCTTTAAGCCATTTTGAGTTTATTTTTGTGTATGGTATGAGGGTGTGTTCTAACTTCATTGATTTACATGCAGCTGGCCAGCTTCCCCAACACCACTTGCTGAAGAGGCTGTCTTTTCTCCATTGTATATTCTTCCCTCGTTTGTCAAAGATTAATTGATCATAGGTGTGTGGGTTTATTTCTGGGCTCTCTATTCTGTTCCATCGATCCATTTGTCTGTTTTGTGTCCATGCCACATGGTTTTGATTACTGTGGCTTTGTAGTATTGTCTGAAGTCTGGGAGGGTTATGCCTCCAGCTTTGTTCTTTTTCCTCAGGATCGCCTTGTCAATTCTGGGTCTTTTGTGGTTCCATATAATTTTTAGGATTATTTTTTCTAGTTCTTTAAAAACAATGTAATGGGTAATTTGATAGAGTTCACATTAAATCTGTAGATTGCTTTGGGTAGTATGGCCATTTTAATAATATTAATTCTTCCAATCCAAGAACATGGAATATCTTTCATTTCTTTGAGTCATCTTCAATTTCCTTGATCAATGTTTTATAGTTCTCAGCATATAAGTCTTTCACCTCCTTGGTCAGATTGTCAGATTTATTCTTAAGTATTTTATTTTTGGATGCATTTTTTTTTTTTTTTTTTTTTTTGCGGTACACGGGCCTCTCACTGTTGTGTCCTCTCCCGTTGCGGAGCACAGGCTCCGGATGTGCAGGCTCAGCGGCCATGGCTCACGGGCCTAGCCGCTCCACGGCATGTGGGATCTTCCCGGACTGGGGCGTGAACCCATGTCCCCTGCATTGGCAGGCAGACTCTCAACCACTGCGCCACCAGGGAAGCCCTGGATGCAATTTTGAAAGAGATTTTTAAAAAACTTTCTCTTTCTGATATTTCATTGTTAGTGTAAAGAAATGCTACAGATTTCTGTATGTAGTAACTCTTTCTTCTGATGGCTACCTCTTGCATTTATTACTATTTGCTGACTTTTCCATTTTATACAAAAATCTGTTGACTTCCTATCATAGAAGATGTGAATTTATCTCTATTTCATCTCTTTTCCTAAACAACCCCTCCCCACCACCATATTAGTTTCCTGCTACTGCTATAACAAATTACCACAAACTTAGTGGCTTGAAACAACAGAAAAAAATGTATTCTTTCATATTTCCATAAGTCTAAAATTAGTATCACTGGGCCAAAATCAAAATGTTGACAGGGCAGCACTCCCTTCAGAGGCTCTGGGGGAGATTCTATTCCTTGCTTCTTTTGGCTCCTGGTGGCTGCCAGCATTCCTTGGTTTGTGACCATATCACTTTGATTTAAGCCTCCATCTTCATACCGTGCCTTCTCCTCTGTGTGTCTGTCTGACCTCCATATGGCTCCCTTTTATATGGATACATGTGATTACATTTAGGACCACCAGGTAATCTGGGATAATTTCCTCATCTCAAAATCCTTAATTTAATCACACCAAACAAGGACCTTTTTCTTTTTCAAATCAGGTCACAGTTACACGTTCCAGGGATTAGGGCCTGATGTCTTTGGGGGACATTATTCAGCCTTCTTCATCAGCTGCATTCATTACGGATTAATTGGATGTTTTGCTCAGCTAATATTTTGTGCTGACAGTTTTTCTTATGATTATGTAGATACTGTGCACAGCTGAACCATGTAGTATACTATGATGGCATTTCTTTTTTGTGTGTGAACTTTCTTATTTATTGTAATTTATAAAAAATATGGTTTAAACAAAATTTTTTTAAACATCTTTATTGGGGTATAATTGCTTTACAATGGTGTGTTAGTTTCTGCTTTATAACAAAGTGAATCAGTTACACATATACATATGTTCCCATATGTCTTCCCTCTTGTGTCTCCCTCCCTCCCACTCTCCCTATCCCACCCCTCCAGGCTATAACAAAGCACCGAGCTAATATCCCTGTGCTATGCGGCTGCTTCCCACTAGCTATCTACCTTACGTTTGGTAGTGTATATATTGCTCACCATGTGTTTTCTTTGGAGGAAACCATTTTTGATTTGTGGGGTTTTTTTAATTAGTTTTCTAGGTGCTCTTCACCAAGTCAGTCTCAACCTTTCTCACAGAATCATGAAACTCCCCTCAACCTGGATAAGCATATGAGGGGCTCCTCGTCACTCTCCTCTTTTTTAACTGGATGCTCCAGTCTGGGCTGGCCGCTCTGTTGTGTGGCATAGCTATCATCTCAAGACTTCTCTCTACCATTGTCCTCACTTTTCCTTGATCCCTTGCTTGTGCTGGAGCCTCTGTCTCTTGGAGCCCATGTCTTTTCTCTTCATGGTTTTCTTCCTTGTTTTGATAGAGTAAATCATGGGGTGGGTTTTTTAAGTGCCTGAAAGATAACAGTTTGGAGATCCTTTATTTCTGAAAATACCTTTATTCCACCTTAATCTTTGATTAATAGTTTGGGTATATGATCAAGACTGTACCAAACAAATCCCAGAATGCTCTGGGGGTTGGTTTCCAGGGGTCACTCCTGGTACCAAGTCCTATATCAGCCAGGTTTCAATCAGAAAAGAGAAACCACATTACGTACTTGAAAGAGATAATTTAATATAAGGATGGTAAAATGGGTGCTGGAGAACTGAAAAAGTGAAAAAGGGCCCCGAAGGAAACACAAAGATAATAATTGTAGGAAGAGGTAGCATACTTAGGGCAATGAAGGGAAGGTGTTGGGAGCCTTAGATCCAGAAGCTTGAAGGAGGAGCCTCATGGTGTTAAGATCCAGACCTCAGATGAAGAGGTGTGGCCAGCCAGTGCTGAGCTCTCTGAGGGGTAGCACGAGATTGGTTCTGGAGTTCTAGGAAAATAAAATACCCAAAGCCTGGAGAGTGATCAGCTGCCCCAGCCAGGGTAAGGGCTGATGATGCTGATGGGAGTAGAAGGAAACAGGAAAGAGCCTGTACTCGTCCCTTCTCCAGAATCCCAGTCTCCCTCTCTGCCACCTATTGACAGACTCTAACAGGAAGCCAACTAGCGAAGGAGAAATGTGTGGCAGAGTCCCAGCTGTGGGGAGATTGAGGTTAAGGGGAAAGCTCAAAACCCAGCACAGTTGTCTTCCTGCAACTGGTGTTGCTAGAAGTTTAGAATCTTCTCTGTAACCTTGGTGTTATAAAATTTCACTTAAAGTACCGTTGAGTGGATTTTTCTTTCAATGACTGAGTTAGGCATTGGTGGGTCCTTTCAATCTGGAAACTATATTCCGTTTTAGAAAAATGTCTTACATTACTACTTTGGTCATTTTAGCCCCTCTATTTTCTTTATCTTTCTAGAATTCATACTGTATATCTCCTTTACCTCTTTGATTGTCTAATTTTCCTATATTCTTGTCTTGTGTTTCTTTTTTTCTTCTTGTGATGCTCATTGTGAGATTTTTCTCAACTTTCTATTCTAACCCTTTTAAGTTTTAAAATTTCTACTAATATATTTTTAAATTTCCAAGACCTCTTTTTTAATCATCTTGTCTTCTTTTTTAAATGGTACTCTGTTCAACAACAAATAGCACTCTTCATAGATCTTGATCTTGTTTCGTCCTTTCTTATGTCTCTTATGCTATATTAAATATATTTAAAATTGTTTCTTCTATAGCACTTATTGTCTTTCTCGGTCTGTCTGTTATGTTATAGGCTTTCCTCAAATCTCTGATACTGATTGGCCATCCTTTTGAAGGACCAAGTACTCAAAGGCTGAATGGAAGAGCTGTGTGTGGGGACAGGGCTCTCTGATTGCTGAATCTCACTATAGGATACTCAAGTAAGAACCTGGGTAATTACTTTGTAATCAAACAGCAATATCTATAGGTATTTTTGGTCCGCCTCCCCACGCCCCCATCCTTGGACCTGTCAGGTTGCACAGAGAGGAGCTTTTTAGTTTCCAGCCGGGCGCTGTATCCTGGTTGCCTTCTCTGAGAGTTAACTAGGGAAGGTGGAGGTGCCCACCATTCATAACTCATCTTCTATCAAAAGCTCCTGTGTTCTATGCAGTGTCTCCCTCCTTCCCATAACCGTGCCTAGTATTCCTGTTTCCAGAGCTTCTCTGTCTACTCTGTTCGGAGAATAAACCTCCCCTCCTCTTCCAGAATAGGAGATGGCGTGATGTTGGCTGTACACGCTGGGCGAGACCTGGGAGTCTATCTGTTCCTTGCACAGACTCCCAACCAGTTCTTCTCTTTTCCTCACTCTGGCCTTTGGAGGCTCCTGCTGCCACCAAGTGCTGAGCTTTTGGAGCAGCCTTCTCCCTCCAACAGAGAGATGTGAGAGCATACTACCCCGTCAGGACTGAAAACCGGCAGGCTCAAGCATATTTCAGTTGGAAAAGATATTGTAGGAAGTTTACTAAATACTTGTTCTACTGCAGTGAGAAGGTTTTATGATATAAGCATTCCAAGGAGCCCCCTTTTAGCTCCACTTTACACACTCACTCAGGACAACTGGGTGTGGACAGATCTTGGACCAATTATGTGCTGCACACCACGTTCTTCCTGCCTTGCTTTAAGCACGCAGGTGACGCTCACATCCTCCGTGAAGCCTTCCTGACTATTGCAGTTCACACTTCCGTCTTTCTTTCTGGTTCTAACTATCCAGGGTGCTGATCCCTAGGCTTCCCTGGGACATGTTCTCACCTTGCTGTCTAGTATGATTTATTCATTGTTTAGGTATTTACCACCTTTGCCCTGCATGGATGGTGGGTACTTTGGGGGGATGGTGGAGCCGAATTCCGCTTGTTTGTGTCCCTCCATTCTGTGCAGAGTGTCTTCTTACACACACACACACACACACACACACACACACACACACCCTCCCCTTACTTCAACCAGCAGTTATTTGATTATGAATAAATAATGACTGAGGGGAATATTAGTATCACACGTATATAGTTCTTTATAAAAAACCTTCGCATGCTTTATGCCACTTAATTTTCATAATTGGGGAGGAGGATGTGTTGTACCTTTTTGTTTTGTCTTGTTTTGCGGTATGCGGGCCTCTCACTGTCGTGGCCTCTCCCGTTGCGGAGCACGGGCTCCGGACGTGCAGGCTCAGCGGCCATGGCTCACGCGCCCAGCCGCTCCGTGGCACGTGGGATCTTCCCGGACCGGGGCATGAACCCGCGTCCCCTGCATCGGCAGGCAGACTCTCAACCACTGCACCACCCTGTGTTGTACCTTTTTGATGGCTGAAAACACAGAGGCTCAGAGAGGTGAGATAACGTGCAGGACTGGCAGCCACGTCTTTCCTTATGACAATCAAATACTCTTTATTTTGGACACAAATATTCTTAGCAACATTATTTGTAATAGGCCTAAACCGGAAACAACCAAAATATCTAACCATCTGAAGATGAATGGATGAACAAATGGTGGCAAACCCATACAATGGAGTACTACCCTGCAATGAAAAGGAATGAATGATTGATACACGTGTGGATAAATCTCAAGATAATTATACTGAAAGCAAAAAGCCAAACAAACAAAGAGTGCATCCTGTAGGGTTCCACTTATATAAAACTCTAGGAAATGCAAAATAGCATATAGCCACAGCAGATCCTGTGATTGCCTGGGGATGGGAGTGAGAGTCAGACACTCTTTGCCATGCACTACAGCTGACTCTCTCACAAAAGGAGGGCTGGCAGACCCTCACCCCACCTGCTCACAGAGGGGCAGCCTCGGCCCTGGCAGCACACAAGTAGGTAAGTGACCCGACGAGGCTGGCAGAGCCCAGGTGTCTAGTCTCCCAGTCACCTTAGACCCTGCTTCTTCTCAGACCAATGTGGGATTGTTTTGTCATAAAAATACAAGTGTAGTCATAAAACATGTCTCTGTGGGAGAAAAAAGTTCCCAGGCCTAGGAATGTGTGTGTGTAAATGTGAGACAAGCTAAGACAGGTGTCACCCCCTTCCCTCCCCTAGCCTGGGGCCAGGGTGGCCAGGTGTGAGCTCACACTAACCTACAACACGAGGGAAGCCCTGAAAGGCAGATGGCATCTGATACCTTCTGTATCAGGCTTAGAACAGTTTCCCAAAAGCTTTGCATTCTCTGGGTCAAGAGCTCTGTTCCCCTCCCCCCAAACACATGTGTATTTCAGCAGAAATTCAATCCCTGGGGTTCCAACTCCTTCACACTTACATCAGTTAAAATAGCATTTCTGAAGAGACATGTGATCCTGCAGAAGTCTATGGAGACTAAGCCCAGCTTGGTAGCCCTTCTCATTCTTGACCTTAAACCAAAAAAGAGGAAATCACATTTCGTTTTCTAGATCAACTTGACGAAGTCTTTCCTTTGGATTGGCCTGGATTGAATCTTCTGCTCTCATGGATTCTTTTGCCACATTGTCATATCGCTTTGCCTGATGGGAGCAGCTGTCAGACCCCAGGCTGTGGCCAGTGGGCTGTGTCCCTGAGTCCCAATTGCCTGGTTCCTCCATAGAGCTGACCCAAGGGAGACTGGGGCTCTCTGCACCAGGTCAGGTGAGTTGTAGTTCCCGAAGCATCCTAGAGGTTATCTTTCACTTCCTTGCTCCCCCTTCTAGAGATGAAGAAACTCATGCCCTGGGGGCAAGTGTCTTCCTAGGATCACAGAGATAATGAATAGAGATTCCCATTTTTTTAGGAACCGAAACTGCCAGACATCATGCTAAATGTTCTACATTGATTATCTTATTTATCTTGTTCAGTAATTCATTACTAAGTCACTGTTAGCCCCATTTTACTGATGGGAGAAATGAGGCAATTTGTCTAAAGTCACAGCGCTTCCGTGGCAGGATGGAGATTGGAACCATGTGCCCACGTTTGTGTGTTTCTCTCAACAAATGTGCTATTTGGTTCCTGCAGGACTTGGGGGTGGGAAGAGGAGGCAAGAACCCAAGCCTCTCCACACCTGTCCTCTCATGTGTTTCTTGGTTTTGACATTCAGAATATTTTATGTAACCACTAGACTTCAGTGTATATGTCTAGTTCCTAAAAACTTGAAGCTATTTTCGCCTGACTTTGGTGTTGTGAGAACTAATACTAGGTGATGTTGTTGATTTAGCTTTCCATGCAGTTGTTTTCTTTCTAACCAAGTCTAGCCCCTCCATATCTCTTCTGTTCATATCTTCCACCTCTTGTTGGCACCCAGTTCTCTCTTCCTTTTAGAAAGTTTCAAGAAAGGATCTACTCTTGGTGATTGATCACTCAGTGTAAACTTCAGCCACTCGAGACTTCTGCTGGGGGTATTTGTCTTATTCCTGATGGTGGAATGGAGAGATTTCAAGGAAGAAGGAAAAAAGCAAGGACATGCCACTCACTGGGATGTATTTTGTGTCAGCTATTGTGCTAGATGCTGTTACATAACTTTACTTATAAAACACTTCCTTTCGTCCTCCCCGTTTTTAACAGATAAGGACACTGAAGCTTAGAGATGTTAAATAACTTGCCCCCAGTCCTCAAGTGGTGACTTCTATTTGTGGGATTCTTTCCACTGTACCATCAGCTAGAAGGGGAGGATTTTGAGGGTGATCATGTTGGGAGGGAGGGGCTTCTCTGCGTCCTTGGATCAACTGTGAGAGGCTGACCTCTACTGGAGCACATAGCACTTGAACATGAAAAGGGAGAAATAATTTTCTTAGCCTCAAGTGATATATTCTCACATTTTGGAGAGGAATCTATTTAACATAGCTATGGCAAATGCCTTCTACCTATGAAATACTGCCCTAACTGAAAAGGTAAAGCAAATATAAATCAATGGGCCTGTGTAAGTAACAGTAGGAACAAGCGTCCTACACCTGGTGTGGCCAGCTTCACCAGGGAGGTATTTCCAAATAGTGAAAGACAAGACTCTTCTCGAAGGACTGGAAGACTCTGGTTTAGCCAAAGAGCAGCCCTTCTCTAGGTATATCCTTCTCATATCATACTCCATGTGTTATAATATGCACATCTGCATTCTGTGTCATTATTTTTGTCCCCTTGTCCATTATTTTCATGCAACATTGATTCTTTAAACAGCCGTGTTCTCTGAGAATCACATAAAATGGATTTGAGACACAGAGAGCTGACTCTTATGAATGTTTTATTTACTTATCTGTCATTCTTATCAGTGGCCTTCTCCCCTGTCTCTGGTTACCTTTTTCACTTAGCTGGCCAACTGAGAATTAGATGAAGGATGGAAATAAATTGGCAGATTGCCTTAGCTGCTAGACAAGGGTTCTTTCTTTCTGTGGTTTAGATTCACAAAGGGTTTTGTAGGCATTGGAAGTTGGTACAAAGCAGCATGGTCTAAAGGTTGCAGCCCAGAAGCATAAACGAAGAAGTCAGGTTCGTTGGCTTCATGCTGCCAGTTTTTGATGTGATGAAATCACTTGTATCTTTTTTTTTTTAATTGAGGTATAGTTGATTTATAATGTGATAGTCTCACGTGTAAAGCAAAGTGATTCAGTTATCTATTATCTATGTATCTATCATCTATCTATCTATGTATCCATCTATTTTTTTCACATTCTTTTCCATTATAGGTTATTGCAAGATACTGAATATAATTCCCTGTGCTATGCAGTGGGTCCTTGTTGCTTATCTATTTTATATATAGTCGTGTGTATCTGTCAGTCCCATACTCCTAATTTATCCCTCACACCCTTTCTCCTCTGGTAACCATAAGTTTGTTTTCTGTCTGTGAGTCTAGTCATTTATACTTCTTGTCCCTTTCCGGCACTTGGAAAAATTATTTGGAATTATAGTTGATTATTATTATTATTTTACATTTTATTTGGAAGCTAGTGCTAACTGACCAGAGAATGTGTCTACTGCAGTTGTGTAGCACTCAGCCTGAATGGCATCATTTAGCAGCTGGGGATCATGTACAAAATCACTCTGCATATAAAAGAAGCACTTCTCTATTAATTTCTAATGTTTTATTGTGCTTGTCTTATTACAAAAGAATTTCATGCAGAAAATTTGAAAAGTACAGATAAGCAACAAATAAATACATAAAAACCACTTGAATCCTTTCACCCAAAGATCTCCACTGACAACATTTTTTATTATTCTTTATGCTTTTTAAATGAATCTTTTAACACAAGCAATACTATGCTATTCACAATATTTTTTGAATTCCTTTTTCTTTCAGCAATATATCTGAATATCATTCCATGTCATAAAAATCTTCTAGAATATCATATTTCATGGTTCCTAAGTATGTGGTTCATATAGGAATATCATAATTTATTTAACTATTTTTTAGGAATATTTAATTTATATCCAACATTCTGTCATTTTGTCACATTTTTGCTCTAAACATCTTTGTTGCTAAGACTTTGTGAACATCCATGCTTTATTCTTTAGATCAAAGTCTAAGGGTATAAAAAATTTAAGGGTTTTGATATTTGTTGCCCAACTGATCCCAAGAAAGTTGTATCAGTGTGTACTGCTACCCATCGAATCATACTTGGGAAAATAGTAGGTGATCGGTTATTTTAAAATTTTGCCAATTTGATAGACTAAAGTAGTGTCACATATGTATCTAAGTTTCTTTGGTTATTACTGAAATCTAACAGCTTTTGGATTTTTACAATATACTACTGATTTTTTAACCTTTAAAAGCTCTTTATTTTAATTTGTGTATATTTACATTAAGAATACATAAAGCATGGTTCTGAAGACAAACCGACTGGGGTCCAGCCCAAGCTCTGCCATTGCTGGTCATGCTTAGAAAGACCTACATTCAAGACCATATTAATATTAACTCCTATTTTTTCCGGGTACTTTGGAGTTTAATTTTCTGTACTTCTACATTTTAAAAAACTACGTTAAAAGGGCTTCCCTGGTGGCGCAGTGGTTAAGAATCTGCCTGCCAGTTCAGGGGACACGGGTTTGAGCCCTGGTCTGGGAATCTCCCCCATGCCATGGAGCAACTAAGCCCGTGCGCCACAACTACTGAGCCTGCGCGCCTAGAGCCCGTGCTCCACAACAAGAGAAGCCACCGCAATGAGAAGCCCGCGCACCGCAAGGAAGAGTAACCCCCACTCTCCACAAGTAGAGAAAGCGTGAGCACAGCAAACAAAGACCCAGTGCAGCCAAAAATAAATAAATAACAATAAGTAAACTTTAAAAAAAGAAAAAAACTATGTTAGTGGCTTGGTTGCTTATTCTCCAGCACCCCCCTCCAGATCCATTTCCTGTCCTTTTCCAGCTGCTCTGTGCCACAGGGGCTGCAGGAATGGGTTGCACCAGTGGGCTGTCTTGCCTTCTGGCTTTGGTTGGGTCCACCTAACGGCTGGCGGTGGACGGAAAGGGAGAGGCTGGAATATTCTATTGCAGAGAACAGCATGTGTTAGGCTGAGGACTTTGGATTTAAAACTATACCTAGGGGGAAACTGAGAAGGCTTTTAGGCAGAGGAGGAAGAGGATCAAAAATCAAAGTGGTTAGGCTTCCCTGGTGGCACAGTGGTTGAGAGTCTGCCTGCCGATGCAGGGGACACGGGTTCGTGCCCCATAAGACAATTTGGTGGCACTGGGCAGGCTCGCGGAAGGCTGAAGTCATAAAGCGCCACGGGAATGCTAGAATTACAGTAATGAGGCTCAACTTGTATAGTTGGCCACGGGGGAGGAAAATCATAAAGAACTGATTTAAAAGACACTTCTAAAGAAAATGGACTGGTCTTAGGGGGTGTAAGGAATTGAAGAGTAGCACTGTTGCCTTTCTAGTGTGACATCCCACTTGGATCTTTGCAGGGAGAACCTACCTAGTGGCTAATAAGGAGAACAGCTTCCTTTATCATCTTGTTACTAAAGCCAAACAATGTTTGTGTATTTTCTCTTTTGTTTGATTTCCAGGCTTTAGAATATTTTAATTTCCTGAGAACATATACTTAAAATAACAACGACTAACTTTTTTTCCCTTAGTACTTACCTATTATCTCATTTAATATTTTTATTCCTAGTTGGCCTAAATGTTATTGCATAATCAGTTGAAAATCCTAATTGGGAGGCCGCCTGGAATAGAGAAGAATATGGGCTGGGAGGCAATCAGAGTCGGTGCCAAGCAAAGTGGGGCATCTATGTGTGTCTTTCCTCTTAAAGACTCTCCAGCTGCTCGTGTACAGTCCTTTGGTAACTTCTTTATCCTCTGAATACTTTACTTGAAAATACGATTTCATCTGGGTGTAAAGTATGTGAAAATGTGGGAAGGAGAGAGAATTTAGTTATAATACTTTGAGATATATGGTAGATCTGGACTTCGTTGCCATTGGCGCTGCTTTCTCTTAGGCATTTACCAAGTTACTAGTTTTGGTCTAATCATTGAGCAATGGTCATTGTATCGACTAGTCACATCGAAAGTGATTTTAGATATCGTGTAATCCAATCTCTTCATTTTGCCCCCAAGGAAACCAAAATTCAAATCCCCCCTCTTCATCCCTTGGTCTCCTCACACTGGAAATCTTTCACTTTCTGGGAATCAGCTCCATTAAATGCTACTGATGTTTGGATAACTTGGAGGCCCCTGGCAAAATGTGATGACCCTCATCATGAGCCCTTGGTCTCTCCTCCAGCTCATTGGTGATTTCTTCATGTTGTCAGCTCCTATTCAGATTTTATATTTGCTTTTACTTCTGAGGGTGTTGATTTGGGTGACGACTAGAGCACATTGGGGCTGGGTAAGGAGCAAGTGACCTTAGCTCAGCGGGGTTCAATAGAAGAAATGGAGAAAGAGGTACACCTGTGACCTGTTGGGCAAAAAGGCAAGGTTGTATCTGGACAGGACCCTCCACGTAGCAGAAATTCTGTGGGAGTAACTCGTTTTCAATAGAAAAACCCCTGTGGGACTGGAATGCTATTCTCTTTTCCATGTTTTTAGATGTTCCTCTTTGTATATTTCTTCATTCTCCAAATTTTCTGTCATGAATGTCTAACTTTGGTATCCAGAGAAATTAATTTTATTTGTATGTATCTATATCACAATTTCTAAAGGAAATAAAATGCTTGGGGGAAGCAGCTTTGAAAACTTTGTGGACAGTTTTCAAGAAGATTGAAATGGAAGCCCTAAACAGCATTTCCTAAAGTGTTTTGTAGGAAGCGGTCTTGGAAAAAACGTTGCCTGGCCAAATACCCTTGGAGCGATGTGGTTCAGCCTCTTCTTGGAGAATTATAATGCCCATTAAGGGCTCTGGAACTTTCTGCAGGAAAAATGAAACAAAACACGAAATTCTGTTTCAATTCTTTTAACTCAGTGTTTCAAAACGTATCTGACTTAAGACTACTTTTTGTGCCTTAACATTCCAGCAAAACCAATATTTTTTGAAACGCGCTTTGGGAGGGCACCCTTAAGAGAGTTCCACAGAAACTCTTTTCGAAGCCCCGTGGGTCTCAGAATAAGCCTTTTGGAGTCTGAGGCAACCAAATCATGATGTCTCTTCTTTCCTCTGTTGTTGTCTGGGTGTCCATCAGTTAAAGTGGATATTAGAGCTTGCCTTGAAGGGGAAAAGAAGCCCTAAAACCACAAAGCTTGGAGTAGGAGGGGGAGTGTCTTAATGGGGGAAGGTCAGACTTAAGGCCTATTGGCAGGGATACCCTTGCATCGGTGTAGCTGGAAGGGTCTCCCCTTCTCATTGGCCGCTAACTTCCTAAGTCACAGCCCAGGAGTCTGGTTGCAGCCACTTCCCCAGCCAGGAGGGGGCGCCTCTCTTCTCTGCTGGAGGCCCCAGGGAGGTGACATCTGCATGTATTGTACTGGGTCCATCCTATGTGTACAGCAGCCTTCTAGGCACCCTGGGGTGGCCAAAGGAGACAGCTTCACTCCTACCTTACAAAGCTGACAATCTAAGTTGAGAAGATGAGGCACGTCCGTATAAAGTGTCAGAAAATATAAGGTTATCATATTGTGCTTTGTCATGTGATACAGATTTTAAGGTATTGTAGGCATTTAGAGAAGAGGACATCAGTGAGCTTGGGGTGATTAGACAGACTCTCCCAGGATGTGGCAAGTAGGGACAGAGGAATGAATAGAATTTGAAAATGTAGATGAGAGGGGAAGGCAATCATGCAGGGGAAAAGCCTGGAAGAAGCACATGATTTGTCCAGGGGCAGCATTACCACGTCCCATTAGGAAGCCCCCAGGCCACTCTGAAAGGTGCTATACTCAGCAGAATGTGTCAGTTGGATTCTAGGCGTGGCTGGAGGCCTCAGCACCTCCTCCACGCCTTCTTCCCTGGCCACCCTAGTCTCTTCTCTGCTGTGGCAGTTGTGGTTGAGTAGCTGGTCCACACTTCACAGTTCTGGGCTTGCGTTTATGTCCTGTGAATGTATCTTGTTTCCTCGTTAGGCCTAAGAGCATTTTGAAGGCGTGAGCACAATGGTCTTATTCTCTGCGTCCCCTTTCCCTCCTGCCCGTTGGCCTAAAGCGTGTCACACGATGCTTAGAATAGATCATGCACTTAGTAGATGTCTGTGGATGGATCTGCTGGATTCTGAATAAAACCTGTGGCTTAGACGCACATCTACGACCTCATTACGTCATCAGTGACTGCTGGTGTCTCCATTGCACTGGGGGTCGAAAAGGGGATGGGGGAACCCCACACACTCCAAGGTGGTTAGAGAACCTCATCTGAAATCTCTTTTGAGGCTTAAGAGGCCTTTGCTGGCTCAATTCAGTGTAACAGTAAGCATTTGCTGAGTCCTAGCCTCAGTCTAGTTTGGTGTGTGGATGTGTGTGTGTAGCAGTGGGAGTGGAAGGGGAAGAATAAAGGGCAAAGACGATGTGGCTGTCTTCCTACCCTCAAGAGGCTTACACTCTGGTAAGGAGAACCAGGGTCCGCACCATCACCTAGAAAGGAGCTGCCAGCCAGCCTTTAAGGCTGTAGGGGTAAGAGGTACCCCTTCAGTTACCTGTAGATTGTTACTTACTGTTCAAGAAAGATGGGTCAGGGGTCTCTTCTGTTGCTTTCCGCAGAGCCTCTTTTCTCATTGATGCTGACTAGCCTGCCAGCACGCTGGCCTTATCCCGCCTCTCCTCGTGCCCTGGGGCAATGACAGGAGGGTGCCACAGCTTCTTGGCAATTCCAGAGCAGCCCCTGTACCTCCAGGCACCGTCCACCAGAGGGTGCAAAACAAATGAAACACCCTTCATCGTGGTCTATTCAGCTTATCAAACCCGAAATTGGACAGCTGAGGAGAGAACTTCGTTTCCGGGAATTTTCCAGTTCTGAGTTCAGCCAGAAGGGTGTGAAACTGCACCCTTGAGACCCGAATAGAACATTTGGAGTAGACTTAGAAATTAAAAACGTGTGTGCGTGTGTGTGTGTAAAGAGGTCTTCTTTGTAGGCGGAAAGGAAGCACTTGCCTACATGTGGAGTCTGGGAGACCTCCTGCCCTCACCCCAGATATTCTTCCACCTCCTGGCTCAGTGCTAAACTTTCATGCCACAGAATCGTAAAGGTGTTCAGGTATTAATACTCTAGGGAGCAGTAATAATGCCTCATATTTATTTAGAGCCTTGCATGTACTTTCATACTTATGATTTCGTTACACCTTTATAACAACCCCGTGAAGCTGGTGATGTTATTATAGTTGTTTTATGGATGAGGACACCTAGGGTCAGAGATAGTAAGAGTCCCGAGGTTACACACTTGGTCAATGATAGAGCTGCTATAGATCAAATGGACATCTTCAAGGGTCAAATCTCTTGTTCTTTTTCACTCCACTGGGCTGAATTCTCTCTTTAAATGATTGGAATCTGATTTTTTTGAAAAGTAGGTGGTGAGAGGGAGAAGGAAGGGGAGAGTGGAGAGAGCTGAACTCTTGACAGAGCAGAAAACGAGCAATCTAAGGGAAGACTGGGCACCCAGAGACAAGATGTGCTTCTTCAAGTTTTCTTAGGCCAGTTGTGTGTGTGTGTGTGTGTGTGCGTGTGTGTGTGTGTGTGTGAGAGAGAGAGAGAGAGGCATACTCACGTATACATACATGAACACAGAGTAAGTATCACCTTATAGAGATGATGCCCTGGACTCTTGTGGTTGCAGTGAAACAGATGAGAAAATAAAATCGTAGGAGCTTCCCTGGTGGCGCAGTGGTTGAGAGTCCGCCTGCCGATGCAGGGGACATGGGTTCGTGCCCCAGTCCGGGAAGATCCCACATGCCGTGGAGCGGCTGGGCCCGTGAGCCATGGCTGCTGAGCCTGCATGTCCAGAGCCTGTGTTCCACAGCGGGAGAGGCCACAACAGTGAGAGGCCCGCGTACCGCAAAAAAAAAAAAAAAAAAAAATCAAGTTGTAAACAAGAAGTAATAGAAAATAAGCAGATGAAAGCTGTTTCCCTGTTAAATCAAGGTTGCACCAATACCCCAGTACAGCAGCCCATGCCAACCGAGGAAACGTGGTTTCCATGCCCTTGCCTGACCTCCTCTCTGAGCTGCCTGTGCACTTGCCCTTCTGGGCCACATAGGCAGCATGTTGTGAGCCCATCATCATACCTGCTCTGCATCTCTCATTCTTGCCTTTCCCCCAGCCCCCGACAGAACCTGCAAGACTGTCACAGCCCTTAGAGCCTGCCAAGTGAGCACAGATCCTTGAGAATCATCTGTGCTAAATATATTAGTGAATGCTAATGAGTTAATGGGTTGCTTAGCTAAGATTTTATTTTATTCAAAGCATTATACACAATTTAAAACAAAGCAACATGGAGGTTTTAGGCACTGATGCTGGTCAGGTCTTCAAGGTTGCCAAGACTCCTCAGGATCTTGCACACCACACCGTTTGTCTGTGCAGTCAGCCCATGGAGTCAGCTTTGTAGCCTGCCCTTAGAAATGTTTTCTGTTAAGGGGTTATATCTAACCAGGCAAAGTCATTCCTATCTTCTCTCTTCTTTCCCACTTTAGTGCTCCTGGTCTAGTTAAGATTCCTAGGACATCCAACCAGATTATTGCAATAATCTCCTATGGCCCATAGGAGATTCCTTGTACTTTCATCCTAGAGGGTGGCTGCTGGAAGATTTTTTTTTTTAATTTATTTTTGGCTGTCTTGGGTCTTTGTTGTGGTGTGCGGGCTTCTCATTGCAGTGGCTTCTCTTGCTGTGGAGCACGGGCTCTAGGTGTGTGAGCTTCAGTAGTTGTGGTGTGCGGGCTCAGTAGTTGTGGCTCATGGGCGCTAGCGTGCAGGCTCAGCACTTGTGGCGCACGGGCTTAGTTGCTCCGCGGCATGTGGGGTCTTCCCGGACCAGGGCTCGAACCCATGTCCCCTGCATTGGCAGGCAGACTCTTAACCACTGTGCCACCAGGGAAGCCCCTGGAAGATGTTTTATACAACTTAGGTGGATTGTTTTACTTTTCTTCTTGAAAATCTTAAATACCTCCCCCTATTTCTTTTTTTTAACAATGGCTTTATTGAGATATCATTCACATACTATAAAATTTACCCATTTAAGCTGCATGAATCAATGGTTTTTAGTGTATTCACAGAGTTTTGCAAGTATCACCACTGTAATGGACTGAATTGTGTACCCCTGAAACTCATATGTTGAAGTCTTAACCCTAGTACCTCAGAATGTGACTGTATTTGGAGATAGGGCCTTTAAAAGCTAAGTAGCATAAAATGAATTCATGTGGATGAGCCCTAATCTGATATGACTTGTGTCCTTATAAGAGGAGGAAATTAGAACACAGACAACCTGAGGGGCTAACACATGAGGACACAGAAGTCAAAGAGAGAGGCTTCATAAGAAACCAAACTTGTTGACACCTTGATCTTGAACTTCCAGCCTCCAGACTGTGAGAAATAAATTTTTGTTGTTCAAGCCATCCAGTCTGTGTATTTTGGTTTTGTTGACTTTTTCCTATAGTTTTTCTATTCTCTACATCATTTATTTCCACTCATATTATTTCTTTCCTTCCTTTTGCTTTGAGCGTAGTTTACTCCTATTTTCTCATTTCTTATATCAAAGGTTAAGCTACTGAATGGAGCTCTTACTTTTTTAAAAAACAATATATGTATTTACAAACACAAATTTTTTTCTAAACACTCCTTTAGTTATATCCCATAAGTTGTGGTACGTTGTATTTTTGTTTTCATTTGTCTCAAAGTATTTTGTTTCCCTGTGATTTCTGCCTTGACTCATTGGTTGTTTAGGAGTGTGTTGTTTAATAGCCATATATTTGTACAATTCCCAAATTCCCTGTTACTGGTTTCTAATTTCATTCCACTGTGGTCAGAGAACATACTTTGTATGATTTCAGTACTTTTAAGTTTGTTGCCGCTTGTTTTATAGCCTATCACATGTTCTATTCAGGAGAATATCCCGTCTGTGCATAAGAAGAATGTATATTCTGCTGTTGTTGGGTGGAGTGTTCTAAAGCTGTCTTTAGGTCTAGTCAGTTTATAGTGTGTCCACATTTTCTACACTCTTGTTGATCTTCTGTGTAGTTGTTTTAACCATTATTCAAACTGGGGTATTGAAGTCTCCAGCTGTTATTGTTGAATTGCATATTTCTCCTTTAATTCTATCCATTTTTGCTTCATGTATTTTGGGGGCTCTGTTGTTAGATGCATATATAATTGTTATATATTCCTGATCACTTAAGTCTTTTACAGTTATACAATATCCTTCTTTATTTCTAGTAACTTTTTTGTTTTAAAGTCTATTTTGTCTCAGAGGCGTTATGTCTTATAGACACAATACTGGCAATCTAGCTTTCTTAGAGTTGCAATTTGCATGATATATTTTTTTCTATCCCTTTTCTTTCAAACTGTTTGTATATTTGAATCAAAATTGTGTCTCCTGTAAACAGCATACAGTTGGCACTTGTCTTCTTATCCATTCTACCAATCTTTGCCTTTTAATTGTATTAATTCATTCATGTTTAATGTTCTTATTGACATGGTTTGAATTATGTCTGCCATTTTGCTTTTGTTTTCTGTATTTGCATTGAATGGATATTTTCTAGTGTAACTTTGTAATAACTTTGATAATTTTTAAAACTATATTTTTTGAGCTAATCTCTCAGTGGTTACTCTAAGTATATATGTTAACTTATCAGAAAATATATTTTAAACAATCAGAATCAGATTTATACTAACATAATTCCAACGAGATAGAGAAAATTTACTCATATATAGCTCTATTCCCCCCTCACATTTTAGTTATTATTTTTATACATATCACATCTATAAATGTTACAAACCCAACTATACCTTATTGGTAGTACTACTTTATATATTTTAGTCTTACTTTTAAATGAGCTAAGACAGAAGGGTAAATACATATTTATAGCTTTTTTTGTTTTAAACATTTACCTTCTTATTTACCATTTCTGGTTTTAAAAATTTCTTCCTGTGAATTTGAGTTACCATCTTATGTCATTTCCTTACCTGAATATAGCTTTGTTTCTGCAAATATTCATCAAATGTGTTACATTTCTATATTTATTTTGTAGGCTCAACAATAAATTATATATATATATACATATATATATATACATACATATGTATATAGTTTTATGCAATTGCTTTTAAAATCCGCTTTGAGGAGAAATAAAATTAGTCTTTTATAATTAACGATATGATAACCTTTACCGGCACCCTTTGTTGGCACCTGTGGATTTGAATCACTGTCTGATGTCACTTCTTTTTTGCTTAAAGAACTTCCTTTAGTATTTTTTGAAAGACAGGTCTGCTAACCATGAATTCTCTCAGTTTTTGTTATCTTGGAATGTCTTTATTTTGCCTTAATTTTTTTTTTTTAACCAGCACTTTGAATTAGTTACCTGTTTATTTTTAAATATTTATTTGGCTGCGCCGGGTCTTAGTTGTGGCACGCAGGAGCTTCTTTGCCACGTACGGAATCTTCCTTGCGGTATGCGGGATCTTTTTAGTTGCAGCATGCAGGATCTTTAGTTACAGCATGTGAACTCTTAGTTGCAGCATGTGGGTTCTAGTTCCCTGACCAGAGATCGAACCTGGGTCCCCTGCATTGGGAGTGTGGAGTCTTAGCCACTAGACCACCAGGGAAGTCTCTAAACCAGCACTTTGAACATGTAATCCCACTGACTTCTTGCCTCTGTTGTTATTTTATGAGAAGTCAGCTGTTAACCTTACTGGGGTTTCTTTCCTTATCCTTTCAAAATTTTATCTTTGTCCTTCAACATTTGATTATGATGTGTTTCGGTATAGATCTCTTTGCATCTGTCCTACATCGAGTCCTTTGAGAATTTTGGATGGGTAGATTAATGTTCTTCATCAAATTTTAAAAATTTGCAGCAGTGATTACTTAACATTTTTTAATGCTCCTCTCTCTCTCCTCCCTTTTCAGTACTTCCATTTAGTGTATGCTTGAGTGCTTAAATATTGTCTCACATTTGTCAGAGGCTTTGATCATTTTACTCTATTTTTTTATCACTCTGTTTTCAGATTGCATAATCTCCATAAATCTATTTTAAAGTTAGCTGATTCTTCCTTCTGCCAGCTTATATCTACTGTTTAGCTCTGCTAGAAAAATGTTCATTTCTGTTATTGTAATTTTCAACTCTAGCATTTCCACTGGGTTATTTTAAAAATAATTTGTATCTCATATTGATATTCCCTATCATTGTTCCTTTCTTTAATTTTTTAGGTATGGCTTTCTTTAGTTCTTTGAACATATGTGCAGTTGACCTTTGAACAATATAGGCACTAGGGGTGCCAACCTCCCGCATGGTCAAAATTCTGTGTGTAACTTTTGACCCTCCCAAAACTTAATTATTATTAGTTGAATGGAAGTCTTACTGAAACATAATCAATTAACATATTTTTAATGTTATATGCATATATGTATATCTATAAAATATATCTACATGTATTTTATGCATTTATGACATACCTTTCTCTTAATTTTTTGGTATTTCTAGGCTATGTGGTTCATCTGTGAGTTTTTTCAAATTTTCGCAAATCTTAACATTTTTCCAGTATATTTACTGAAGCAAAATCCCATATAAGTGGACTCATGCTGTTCATATCTGTGCTGCTTAAGGGTCAACTCTACTGGCTGTTAAGTTAGTAACAGTCAGGCCCTATCTTAAGTACTTTCTGTTGCTTGCTTTTTTTCTATGTATGGGTCACACCACTGTTTCTTTGCATGTCTCATAAATTTTTTGTTTAAAGCTGACATTTTCTATAATACACTGTAGCATTTCTGGATGCCGATCTCCTATCCTGAAATGTGAAAATGGGCGGTAAAAAGAATATACTGTTTGATATGACTTCTAACACATTTCCTTGTCTCAATTTTCTCAGAAAAGATTCATAGTAGATGTTAAAGACAAACTTAAGAAAGAGGAATAGAGAGGTATCCAGGAAAGAAAAGATTGAGAAGAGGTATAAACATTCTCTATTCTAGAGGATAAGATAGATACCTTTTTCCTACCTCCTCAGGTTGAATATTATGGGATGGATGGGGTAAGAGGACAGCTGGAAGGAGAGCCAAAGCAAAGAGAAATAACTTCTCTATATACTCTTTTTGAGAGCGGTGTTTTGATTTTACGCTGATCTACTTTAAAGAAAAAAAAAAAAGGGCTTCCCTGGTGGCGCAGTGGTTGAAGGTCCCCCTGCCGATGCAGGGGACACGGGTTCGTACCCCGGTCTGAGAGGATCCCACGTGCCACGAAGCGGCTGGGCCCGTGAGCCATGGCCGCTGGGTCTGCGCGTCCGGAGCCTGTGCTCCGCAACGGGAGAGGCCACAACAGTGAGAGGCCCGTGTACCGCAATTATGAACTCTGTGCTTTTGGAAAAGAAGTGAGAGTAGGACAAATCCAAAGGAGAAAAAAGGAGAGATGACTATTTAGCATTGTCTTTGAAAATGAGACATGAGCCCTTTGAGTTTTTTGTCTAAATCATCTAGTGTAAGTGGCTAGAAGAGAAACAAAGGTACTTTTTAAGGAGTAAAATCTCAAATAATTAGAAAGAGTTTGAATTTGACTGGATTGTGTTCCTGTGTTGTTATGGTCTGCCAACCTCTTTTCCCTTATTTCCTAGTAACATCACCCCCTTTAATTTGGGGGGAACATCTCTTCCTCCGTTTCTCATTCAAGAGGAGCAGTTGATTCCAGTACTTAACCCCCTATCCTTCAATTCTTCCTCCACATTCTGTGAACTTTACTGTATTCATGTGATAAATATCTTTTCCCCTTCCTTAGGTCAGTCAAAGTTTGTTTCTGCTGATTGCAATAAAAGAATCCCTCAACACCCAGACCCATGTGGTAGATGTCTCTCTAGAACTTTATTGAAGTTGATGAGATCCCGTAACACATGATACTATTACTAGCCCAATAACACTGATAGCAAAGCAAACATCTATTTCAAATTCAAAGACAGTAAAAAAGAGAATGATTATAAAATGAAGAATTTGTTTAAGAGAGCTTGATACTACTGATCTTTGAAATGCTAGTCCAGAGGAAAGATTGAAAGCGTAGTTGGATGCCAGAATGACTAGATTCAGAATTTGAACAGGGGACTGGAAGGAACCTGGAAAGAGGCCAAGCTATTGCTTTGAACTACTTTAAAGAGCAAAACAAAGAGCTAACTGTAATGCAGAAACTAGTATGAGAAAATCCTGCACACACCACCAAAGCAAGTTCTGTGCCCTGGCTGTTTCCTCCTCAAGCCCTACCCCTCTGGGACTTCTGTGCATGAGCTGCACTCTGCATGTTAGAGCACTTGGTCTGCCAGCTAGAGCACTTCTTCCTGGAGGGCCCGTAGCTGCTGCTGGGAGTGCAGCGTTGCTGGCAGGTTCCCTAGGGCTGCCTCCTCCCCAGGGGTCATCTGTCACCCATCTTCCTTGCTGAACCTCTCTCTCACCACTGCTTTTGCCCTCTGTTCTCTGTTGCTGGGCCCTCCGATGACCTCACTCCCGGGCTCTTGTATTACTTGCTCTAGTCTCTTCCAGACATGGCAGGACTCTGCCTTCCCTTCTGGCAGAAAAAGTAAATTCTTCAACACCTCTTTCCACGACCCTCCCTCCAGACACAAGCAAAGACACTGACCCTGGCTCATAAACATGAGCTCTGTTGGTTAGCTGTCAGTGCTCCCCAGGGCTCAGAAAACAGAGGATCTCTGGGTCAGCCACAGGTTCCAATTCCATAAAATCAAGCTTTCACCTTGCTCTTTCCCCAGGATGAGACGGGACAGACTGAGCAATCAGACCCTCCAGGCAGAAGCACTGGATGCCGTCCTGTACTCTTCTTGATTCCCAGGTTTCTCCATGGGGGATTACAATCAACTTCCTATGCCTAGAGCTCCATGAGGTCCCATCACAGCTAACTCCTGCTCTCTTCTTCATCTTCTTTCCCCATTCATTTTACCCCAACAGTCCCATCTGTCTTTAGGGGGAAAATCCTCCTTCCTCCTTCAGTCACCTTGCTTTATGGCTCCAGCAGCCCCGCCCCTCCCTTCTCCTTCCCACCAGACACATGCAGTTACCCGAAGCCACATCGTCATGGACTTTCTCATTAGGAGAGATTTTAGACCATCAGCCTTTCAGGTGAGAGTATAGTTTTGGGGATTTCACAAGTTGAGAAGATGCATGGACCTTTTTTTGCAGAGTAAGGTTGGCACATGGCCAACAAATACATCTATCTCAGCAGGCTCCTTCCGCACGAAAGGTAGGTGCGTGTGCCAACGTGTGGGCGAGTCACATCACCCCTCCTCTGGACATCTAGTGTTTGAGCATTGGAGAACGGTAAACTTTACTCTTCTTCTGTTTTTCAGAGACATTTATAGACTTGCACTCAATGGTCTGTGCACTTCACAAGTTCTTTAGAGAAAAGGGGAGGGAGAGAAAGTTCACACAAGTATGAGAGAATTGAGAGAGGCATTGCAGGTGTTCGGAAATGATTCCTGGTGCTTTGTTTCTTTACTTTTTTTTTTTTTTTCGGTATGTGGGCCTCTCACTGTTGTGGCCTCTCCCGTTGCGGAGCACAGGCTCCGGACGCACAGGCTCAGCGGCCATGGCTCACGGGCCCAGCCGCTCTGCGACATGTGGGATCTTCCCGGACCGGGGCATGAACCCGTGTCCCCTGCATCGGCAGGCGGACTCTCAACCACTGCGCCACCAGGGAAACCCTGTTTCTTTACTTTTAAACAAAGATTAAATTCAAGAAAATGGGGGCAAAGATGACAATGGAAGATGGACAAAATATGGCAGGTTTTAGGAAAGCATTTTTAACACTGTAAGGCTGAATAAAAGGTTCTAAGGAAACATAGTACCTTTTTGATAGTGTGGAGAAGATTAAAAGAAATAAACCTTGAAAAAGCAACATTTCTTAAAAGATATTTTTTTATCAGAATTAATTACACATTTATCTCACATAAAACAAACAAAATCCTGATTGGAAAGATACAAAATACTTCAGATTGAGGTTCAGTGGGTAGTTATTGAAAGCTTATTACATGTAAAGATTTATATCTGAGGCTTTCATGCATGTAATCTCATTGAACACCTAAAGTAATCTTATAAAATTATCATTATTCCCATTTTACAGATGAGAAAACTGAAGCTTGAGCCAATTAAATTATTTCCCTAGTGTCAAAGCGAGAGTCAGATGAAATTCTTTCCTCCCACCTCCTCCCCAGCTTTACTGAGGTATAATTGACAAATATAATTGTTAGATATTTAAAGTGTACAATGTGATGATTTGATGTACGTATACATCGTGAAGGATACTCCCATCGAGTTATTTAACACATCCATCACCTCACATATTTACATTATTATTTGTATTATTTTTGGTGAGAACATTTAAGTTCTACTCTCAGTAAATTTCAGTTACAAATACAAAATACAATACAGTGTTTTCCACTATAGTCACATTAGATCCCCAGATCTTATAACTGAAATGTATACCATTTTATCAATCTCTCCCTTATTTCTCCCAGCTCCTGGCCCCTGACCATCACTTTTCTACTCTCTGTTTCTATGAGTTGGACTTTTTTTTTTTTTTTTAAGATTCCACATATAAGTGATACCATCTTCCTAATGTTCTTGAACTGTTGCAAAACCAGTACAATTACTGAGACCTAACAGAAGCCAAAGGAAATGACTGACAATGAGAAATGAGCAGAACCCTTTCTCCAGCCAGGAGGAGAACTTGCAGGCAGGCAGTTATCCTGTTGCCTAGTGGAAAACAGAAATTTTCTCCAGGGATGGTGCAGAGCCCTCAACTACCAAAGCCGGGGTTTCAGAGGGGCTCCTAATCCAGGCCTGAGTTCATAAAGATCCATCAGGCAGAAGCGAGGGCATTGGGAGAAGGGCACATGCCTACCACCTCGCAGAGGACATTATTCACAACTGTTGGAAATGTGACAGGTCTGTGAAAAACAGGGGAACTCAGTCTCATAAATTGTCATGAATCTTTTGAGCCACTGTAAAAGGCGCACATTTTTCATCATGGTGGGAAATGAAAGCAAAGTGCAACTATGAGCACTTGTAGAACTCGTGCTTCAACTGCAGGAGGGCTTGGCCTACCCACAGCCCAAGATGATGTGTTCAGCTCACCCTGACTGGGAGGCAGGGGTCTTACTCCTTTTGAGTGGTCTTCCCTGCCTAGTAAAATCAGGTCTTGGAGAGACGCCCACACCCTACTCCTTACCATGTTAAACGACTCTGCGTGCAATCCTGCCCTGAAGCAAACATTTTATTCATGCTCTGCTCACGCCTCTCTTGGGCGTCTGTGGGGCTGAATCCCTTTATTTCAAAATGAGAGGCGCTGTTTTAAAACAATTCTCTTACAGAACTCAGGCAGCCTAATATCTCAAGTAAGAGTAAAAATAACTGATGCTCAAGCTTTTTTGGAGGGCTTATTTGGAGGTTTGGGTAGAGCCAAGGAAGAATCATGGTGATGGTTTAGTATAAGAGAACTCTACCAGCCTAGGAGTCAGAAGCCCTTGATGCCAGGTCTGGCGTTCAAGGTTAAGGGGTGATTTTATTTTTATTAAAAAAATATTTTATTGAAGTATAAAAGTATAAAATAAAAGTATAAACTATTGCTGTGTGATATTATATAAGTTACAGGGGTACAACATAGTGATTCAAAATTTTTAAGGGTTAAGCTCCATTTATAGTTATAAAATATTGGCTATATTCCCTGTGTTGTACAATATATCCTTGTAGCTTATTTTATACAGAATAGTTTGTACCTTCTAATCCGCTACACTTATCTTGCCCCTCCCTGCTTACCTCTCCCTACTGGTAACCACTGGTTTGTTCTCTATATCCATGAGCCTGTTTCTTTTTTGTTATATTCACTAGTTTCTTGTATTTCTTAGATTCCACATATAAGTGAAATCACACAGTATATGTCTTTCTCTGACATTTCACTTAGCACAATGCCCTCCAAGTCCATCCATGTTGCTGCAAATGGCAAAATTTCATTCTTTTTTATGGCTGAGTAGTATTCCATTGTATATAATACCACATATTCTTTATCCATTCATCTGTCGATGGACACTGAGGTTACTTCTGTGTCTTGGTTATTGTAAATAGTGCTGCTATGAACATAGGGGTGCATGTATCTTTACTTGTACCAATTTACATTCCCACCAACAGTGTACAAGGGTTCTAAGGGGTGATTTTAAATGAGAGGCTTCTATAAAGTGGATCTGTTCTATAGTATTTAATGAGGACATAAGTAAGATGAAGTATATGAAAGCCTTAGGTATGATTCCTGGAACATAAAGACCTGAAGACACTGGTGAACTGAAGATGCGCTTGGAAGTGGCAGAAAGGGAGAAACAGGCGAAAGGGGAAGCTAGATATTTGAAGACCCATTCCCCTGCTTGGTGGGTTTTTCAAGGGTAACCTCTAGGGGGCTCAGAGGTAGAGGTTCTCAATATGTGCTAGTTTCCTTCCTGTTCTTTTCTCAGTGGAGTGGGCTTGATGGCCATGGATGATATTGATTGCTCCAGTGACACAAATGCTTCAGTTTTTCCAAGTGAAAAACAGGGTAAAAACTGGTTCCTTGGGCTCCCCTGGTGGCGGAGTGGTTGAGAGTCCGCCTGCTGAGGCAGGGGACACGGGTTTGTGCCCCGGTCCGCGAAGATCCCACATGCCGCGGAACGGCTGGGCCCGTGAGCCATGGCCACTGAGCCTGCGCGTCCAGAGCCTGTGCTCCGCAATGGGAGAGGCCACAACAGTGAGAGGCCCGCGTACAGCAAAAAAAAAACTGGTTCCTTGCCACAGTCCACCTGATAATGAAAGAGGACTATGTTGTTTCCTTTCCAGGTGTGTGGGCTTTCCCCTCAGCCCCCTGGAATACTGCAGAGTACACTAGTCTAATTGTCACAAATACAGACTTATGAAAATGAGGTCGCTCTTGAGATAGCCAAAGTGAAATTTTGAACATCTGGGAACATTAGGTCAACAGCTATCTCTGGCTCAACTGTCACTTTTCCTTCTTTGGGATGATCCAGAGGAAGAGAACTGAGTTGTTGAGGAAGGGAATTGCTCAATTGCAAATTCCTTTGATATCAGGCTGGTGGGTGGAGTTTTAGAGAAGGAAAGCCTTTTGTTGTTGTTCCCTATGACATTACTCTGGAAAGTTTAGATTGCTGAGACCATGCATAATTGACTTTTGAGACAGTCATTGGTTTTATGATTACAGGTGAGCTCTTGGACTTTAAGTTTGGCTGGGCAAGAGTGTACAAGAAGAGGCAGTATTGATTCTAGAATTTCTACATTGGAGAGGCCTTGGGTAGCAACCTGCTTGCAAGTATGGGTCGGCGTAGGACAGAGTGTGATGGGCTGGGTCAGGGGTTTGTTGGGTGTAGTAGGTACACTGCTTTTAGAGAGTATACTGCCCTGGGGTGGGTTGGAGAGCATGCTGGTTCTGATTATGGGAGAGGGCACCCAAGCCCTGTCAGCAACTCCATGGTGTCAGCTCTTAAGAGGAGATGAGTTGGAGAAGCCAGGGCAGTTGCTCACTGAAGTATAACAGACAGTACTTGACCGAAGAAGTTGGTTCGTAGATCTGAGTTCCAGCCCTGGCTCTGCTAACAGTCTCATTGTAGGCAAATCAGACTCTCCTCTTTTTTAGGTATTAGGTTAGTTATGTTTAAAATGAGGGAAGTCATCTAGATCAGCACAGTCATGTAGAAATATAATGTGAGAAACATATGGATTTAAAAATTTTCTAGCAACCACATTTTAAGAAGTCCAAAGAAACAAGTAAAATGATAATGGTCTGTTCAACCCCATATATCTAAATTATTACCATTTCAACAGGTAATCAGTGTAAAATTTACAAATGAGATGTTTTACATCCCTTTTTGTATTAACTCTGCAAAGACCAGTGCGTAGTTGACATAGCACATCTCAACTGGACCAACACATTTGAAGTGCTCTGTGGTCCCACGTGGTCAGTGGCTGCCATATTGGACAGCACGAATCAGGATGATGTCTGAAGGCACTTCCAGCTCTAACATTCTATGATTCCATGACAGGCCATCCGTGGACTGCTTTGCCTTTTTCTTAGTCATCCTTCTTCTTCTGGGTTCTCAAGTTTCAAGGACCCCTGTGTCAATGCGAGTACAGGAAGAAATAATTTGTGACTAGACCCTCCTGTCCCAGATAGGCTAGAGACCTCCCAGGAATAAAGCAATTAACTCCCCTACTTACCTTGGGAAATTGCCTTGAGATCCCGTGTGAAAGGAGATGATATATACAAATACAAAGTAATTAGTCTGTGAGCATGTCTTCTTACAGTCACCTACCTAAGTGCAGTCTGCCATGCATATTCCTGCCCGAAGCCTCAGGAAGCCTAATTAACTATCTCCTGTAAAGTGCAGGAGATGCTCCAGATGAAAGGTGGCCAGTGGGAGCCACACTTCATCCAGAGGTACATTTGAACGTGCCCATCCCCAGGCTGCACCATTACAAGCCGGGACAGAAGTCAGTCACTTTCTGCAGGTAGCAGCTCTTCTGCCTGGGGAAAGATGTAATGGGAGTGTTTAGACCTCACCAGATGACCCATTAAAAGAAAAAAAAAAAAAGAAACACCCCCAGACTTTTGCTCCAGCGACCTTGCTTTGTCATAGATTCCAAGAAGCAGATCCCATTTCCCTTAAATTGCAAACTTATTGCCTAACTGAGTGCTCTTCTCCTAAAGCTGAAGTCACTTCAGGTAGTAAATGCTTTGAATACAGTTTTTCTCATTTTCTTTCTGCTAAGTTGAGTTGACGTTCAAGGCAAATGTGAAGAAAGTGGGGTTTATCTCCAGCACATGTGTATTTTCTCTTCCCAAGGCCCGTTGCTCTTCCTAAGGACCCAGCCATCTAGCAGCCCACCCAAGCCCTTGCTTCTGTTCCTCATCCCCTCCTGCCCTGCCATCTCCAAACCAGGCCCTGGACTCATTTACTCCCCTCTCATCATTTTTTTTTTTTAGGTCTTTATTGAATTTGTTACAATATTGCTTCTGTTTTATGTTTTGGTTTCTTTGGCCCCAAGGCTTGTGGGATCTTAGCTCCCCGACCAGGGGTCGAACCCACACCCCCTGCATTGGAAGGCGAAGTCTTAACCACTGGACCACCAGGGAAGTCCCTTACTCGCCTCTCATCTTTACGACTGCTTTCTCACCATCAGCATCTCATAATAATTTTACCACATTCATTCTCCCAGATGTGAAGCCTCAGTGGTTTGTCTCATTTGTTCCTTCCTGCATCATCCGTTCATTAACTCAGCATCTGTGCGTACCAGTCGGTGTGCTTGGTAGGCAATGAACCAGGCTTCAAAGGTAAATTGTGCCCCTTTTGATGTTTCATTTTTTCTGTCCTGCACATTCTGATGTTCCCCTGGTTTCCAGCCTCCTCATTCATTCACAGAATGTTCTCCTCATTTCATGTGCTCTCCTGAGGCCTGCTGCCCTTGGCAGTGAAGGTTGTGAACTGTGCAACTCCAGGGAATAGTGGGATGGAGTTGAGTTCTACAACAGTTGGTCCTGCTTTTCCTGAGAAGTCTCAGCTCTGCCAAGGACCTCCAAATCTGTATCTCCAGGCCTCTTCTCACTCTCAAATCCTAGGCCTAGATTTACTTTTCTCCCCCTTTTTTAAAAAATTGAGTTAACACATACCTAACCAATGTGCCTAAGGTGCTATCTTAGATTAAGACACTTTAACAAAAAACTCACAGACTGGGTGGCTTAAAAAACAGACATTTACTCTCATAGTTCTGGAAGCTGGGAAGCCCAAGAGCAAGGTGCTGTTGGTTGCTGATGAGGACCCTTTTCCTGGTTTGTAGATTGTGTTCTTGTACCCTCACATGGGGGAGAGGGAAAGAAAGAGAGAGAGAGAGAGAGAGAGACAGAGAGAGAGAGAGAGCGAGAGAGGGCATGCCTCTTCTTATAAGGGCACTAATCCTATTGTGAGGGCTCCACCCTCATGACCTAATCGCCTCTCAAAGGCCCCCACCTCCAAATATAATCACATTGAGAATTAGAGTTTCAACACACGAATTTCGAGGTGGCACAACCATTCAGTCCTTAACAGGTGCTCATCTTAAGTGTACAGTTGCTGTGTTTCTACATATGTGTGTTCTCTATCTGGTTCAAAATATAAAATCAGTCCAGCTTCCTAGAAGGTTCCTTCATTCTCCTCTTCAGTCAGGCAGGACCATCCTCTGGAAGGAACCATTTTAAAAACTTTTTGACCATAGATCAGTTTTGCTTGTCCTTCAACTTCAGATACATAGAATAGAGTGTGTATACTTTTTTGGTCTGGCTTCTTTCATGCAACACAGTATCTGAGAGATTTAGCGTTGCTATTGCCTATATCAACATTCAGGCCCGTATTTCTAGTAGTATATCTACCTACCTATATACCCTGCTGAGAAATCCAGTGCTATATATCCATAACCGAACACATTATTTCTATATTTTGAAATCTGATGGAGGGTCACCCTATCATCAAAGAATTAATACTGACCTGAAATAATAGTTAACATGTCAAAGAGATAATGTATATAGGACACTTAGCAAAATTCTCAAGTAGTTAATGTCAAAAAAGTTATTCAGAGTTGAGGGAGGAGTGCCATTCTCATGGGTCCACATTAATCTTAGCTGCTTACTTTCTGTTTGTGGAAAGTGGGCCCTGAGCTATCTTAAATAAAATTTTAGTCTTTAATAAGACTAAATAAAATGATTTTTTTGCTCTGGGAATTTAGCAATACGTTGGGGTCTACTGATTTGTACATTTGAATGGGAGTTAATTTCTTAGGATATACTATCAGGTTTGGAAGTGACTTAATTGACAATTCAGTGTTAGAAAAACAGTCTAGATCTTTTGTTACCTTTCAGCATAGAGTAACACTTTTAATCACAGAGCGAGTCTTAATACAAAAAAATTAAAAAAACAATATGAAATATTAACACCCTTATAGGCAGCCTCCATTCCAAGTAAACATTCTAGTAAATATCAGACTAACTCTATTGCTAGAATGGTGAGTTTTTCACTTTGCATAACCTTAAGCTTTAGACATAACGTGAATCTATGGTTCTTACTGACGTTCTACCAAACATTATAAATATCTAGACAAAGGAAAGAAGGAAACAAAATTCCAGTTCTGGGAATTTGGAGTAGAGAGTCAGGGAATCTCCCACTATAGGAACAAATACTAGGATCTAGGAAAGCGGATGAGGATGAACTGCAGATGTCCGGAGTCAGGAAAGAGCTGGGAGTTACTAGAAATTCTACAAAGGAAAAGTTAGCCTCTGAACAGGAATCAAAGTTTCACAAATCTCTGATGCTGTAGCCTTAGTCATTGCGACGCTTCTACTGTAATACACAGCTAACATGCCATATCATTGGCAAAATTCTAACCCCTTCCACACCGAACATTGTCAGTGTAGCCTAATGTGAAACTTTGGTCGTCATAACACACTTTAAAAATAGAAACAATAGGGAAATAAGATTTACTTTATACAGATATACTTCTCAGCTCATTCTGTGGTCATGAATTTATTCTATAATATAATGGATTCTTTAGTGAAAGGAAAACATTCGTCATTTTTGTTCCCCCAAAGTCTCCTACCTCTCAATCTCTTTGTGTAAGTGCAGTAAAGAGAATATAGGAGCGACATCATGATGGAAATGGAGAGTCTTCTAGTGGCCAAGTGTGTCTGTTGGCTACTGAGAATTTGGGGTAGCAACAGACCAGCTGAAAGGGTAGCCACAATCGGGGTGGGGTGGGGTAGGGCTTCTTCTGAGCGAGGCTTTGAGGACCCTCATGTCAAAGAGACAGAGTTCCCTCCCAGCAAGGCAGTGACAAAGTGTGGAGTTAGCAATTGCCCTAACCTCTCTGTCCCTTTGTTCTCCTCTCTGAGTTGACGATACTAATGGCGTTCATTGAATATTTATTATACTGACTCAGTATAGGATATTGTGTTAGGTATAGAGCAGCACAGATATGAGAAACACACGGAAAATCCTGCATTATTGCTGCTCCTTCTTTACCATGAAGATGACCTATTTCATGAGAAGAGCTGTTGGCTTGGAGATGGAAGAACCAGACATAAGAACTTCGGGTCATGGCTTTGTGGGCAAAGGTCAAGGAGAAAGAATGTGTGATGGGAGAAACACAGCATGGTGTAATCCTAGAAGTGTGACTAGTAAATCAGGGTTGAAATCTCACTTCTCTGCCTTCCTTGTGTGTGACCGTGGACAAGTTACTCTACTCTTGGAACTTCCTTTGTAGAACGGAGATGATGGGACCTTCTCAGGGCTGAGGTGAGGATCACTGAGGTAACATGGGAAAGGTGGAGGAGAGGAAAGAAAGTGATAACAATGCTTCTTCATCCATTTATTAAGCAGCTACTCTTTCAATGATTCCTTTTTTCACTTACCAGGTGCTAGGGCCCAGTGATCTAGCAGAGAGCAGGACAGCCCTTGCAGCATGGAGAGGTCAAGTCTGCGGCAGCACCCATTAGGGTGAAACACAGCTCTTCTGGGGCTTGGACTGCAGCTTGGGGCCAGATCTGTGTTGGATGGCAGGTTAGGAAACATGGGCCATACCAAGAGTTATCTTCACTTGATTCACTTAAGTTGGCATATGTATTTCATCATATATTTGCTTTACCGTCAAGAGTATTCTGGGGGTGAGTGGTATAAAACAGGGATGGAGGGAATAACTAATATTTCAGTTTGTGGATGTCTGTTTAATTAGCCCAGATACTCCTACAAGACTGTCATTTGCCTTCAGGGAAGTTCATCTCTGAATTAAACTGCCAGGGTGCAGAGAGGCCTTAGTTTGCACAGCAGTTGGTTTCCTAAGAAGTAACATGTAAAAAAAAAAAAAAAAAGAACCTTATTAAACCCGCTAGGGCAGTTGTGGATTATATATGCTTAGGTAGTTCTAAACATAGATAAGTAATCAGTCCCTAATTTTATTAATCTTGTAAAGTTAGATGACTGAGTCTTGGATTTTCTCAAAATGAGAGATATCCTTATATTTAGTAACAAAAATGAACAGCCACCACGTGGGCTTCCTGGGGGCAGTTAAGAGCAGGTTATTCAGCTCCTGCTTTAGATAAACAGTGGATAAGAATGTCAAGTCTCTAACCACCCCTCCCCCCCTTTTCCGGCTCCCCACACACTCCCCCCAGCTCTCCCAGATGTTTCAGATTCCAAGAATGTTTGCATTGATTAAACATTCTATTTTTTACTTATTTCCCCATCCCAGACCTTGAAAATGTTATCTTTACTTTATTGCTGGAGATCACGGCTATTTCTGGAAGCTGTGGGGTTCAGGGGAAAAAAATCACATTTTGTGCTCTTCTCTCCCCTGTTTTTTTTCCTTTTGTACAGGTGGGAGCTAACGTGGCTTCAAGGGCAGCTCTTGTAGGAGGAGAGACTATCCAAAGTCCATCAGTGAAGGATTCTGCTGGACTGTTCCCTGAGCAATAGATAAAGGAGCGTCCAGGGTCTTGTTATGTGTCAATGATTAAGGCATCTTCTTTAGAACCCCGCAGTCTTGGCTTAGTAGTTTGAGTATGGATGAATCTCTGTATGTGTGTGTGTGTGGAGGGGTGGGTTGGGTTATATAGGGGAGGGTGAGGATAGTCATATCCCCATATCCTGGGGAAGGAAGTCAAGGGCAACAAGGCTGAGCGACTGCAGTTTGGAAAATAAGTCGCAATCTCTGGGGTTGGCCTGTCAGTCATCTAGCAGTCTAATTTTAACTCTAATTCACTTCAGTGATTTGGTACCTAGGTCACTGCCTTCAAGCTATGCCTGGGCCAGTGATCAGAGGCAGCCACGGGATAAAATACAACACATTGGGGACTTCAAGTCAGGAGCCTCGGAATAAAACTGGATGCTGCCACTTCCTAACGCAGTAGCCTTGGGCAAGTCAGTGAACCCCTCTGAACCTCAGTATCTTTATCTACTAAAACAGGGGTGACAACATCTGCCTTATAGGATTGGCATTTCAGTGTTATTGTAAGAATGAAAGGGAATAATGTATGAGGAGATTCCAATCCAGCGTTTGGCACACAGTAGGTGATTTGAACTTTCAGGAATTCTGAAGTTCATAGGGTACCCTTTTCTGGGAAGGTCCCTTCCTAGGGACTTCTATGCTCCAAAATCTCTTTGAAATGATCTTCAGTTGTCTAACAGTAAAAGTGATTTGGAGAATTCTGGGTCCAGTCTCTATCAAAAGGGACATTATTTCATT
Organism: Neophocaena asiaeorientalis asiaeorientalis; assembly: GCF_003031525.2. Taxonomy (NCBI): domain Eukaryota; kingdom Metazoa; phylum Chordata; class Mammalia; order Artiodactyla; family Phocoenidae; genus Neophocaena; species Neophocaena asiaeorientalis. The sequence goes on from NW_020173550.1 coordinate 4,076,228, forward strand.
ATTTTTTTGCGGTACGCGGGCCTCTCACTGTTGTGGCCTCTCCCGTTGCGGAGCACAGGCTCCAGACGCGCAGGCTCAGCGGCCATGGTTCACGGGCCCAGCCGCTCCGCGGCATGTGGGATCTTCCCGGACCGGGTCACGAACCCGTGTCCCCTGCATCGGCAGGCGGACCCTCAACCACTGCGCCACCAGGGAAGCCCAAAAGGGACATTTTTATTCATATTTCATCACTGGCTGTTCTTTGTAAAGTTTTCCTCACTTGCTATTGTGTGAAATAGGGGGCTTTTGCCAAGACTGAGGGGGTTATGGTTTTGGGAATGATGGAGAGGCTTTATTTCCTCCAGTGTGGAGCTTTAGTTGGGGTCCATGGAATTGCCTAGGGAAGGTGCCAATGCTCAGGCCCACGACAGATCTGTTGCATCAGAAAATCTAAGGGTGGTGCCTGGAATTCTGCGTTAAAAAAGCAAGTCCCCTTGATGAGTCTTGCGCACAGAAAAACTGAAAGCCGCTGCTTTAAACTGTTATTTTGACTTGTGTGGCTGGAAATCAGGGAAGGAAAGTTGGCCTAGCTTAGGGTGAGAGCTGGGAAGTCAAGGTAGGAATAACCAAGGACCAGTTCTGCTGCCTTCAGTGATTTGAGGCCCAGTTCCCTGCCACATCAGAAAACATCATGTTCTATGGAGGGAGAGGAGGACTGATTCCCAAGCACTTGAGTCTGGAGTGAATCAATAAATTAACGCGCATTTAAAAAAATTGATTTATTTTATTTATTTTTGTTTTTGGCTGCATTGGGTCTTTGTTGCTGCACGTGGGCTTTCTCTAGTTGCGGCGAGCAGGGGCTACTCTCTGCTGCTGTGCGCAGGCTTCTCGTTGCAGTGGCTTCTCTTGTTGCGGAGCATGGGCTCTAGGCATGTGGGCTTCAGTAGTTGTGGCACGCGGGCTCCAGAGCGCAGGCTCAGTTGTTGTGGCGCACGGGCTTAGTTGCTCTCCTGCATGTGGGATCTTCCCAGACCAGGGCTCGAACCCGAGTCCCCCTGCATTGGCAGGCGGATTCTTAACCACTGCACCACCGGGGAAGCCCCTAACTTGCATTTTTTTTTTTTCCCTGGAGTTTTGGTTTTGCACAAGGTTCTGACAAAGCTCAGTGTTGCGCTTGTGGATACATGATAGGAGGCTTAGAAAATGTACTTTGACTGTGGATTGGGCCGGTGGGAACTTTTTTTCCTCTCCAGTAACCTTTTTGAGCCTAAATCACATATTTGCTGGCAGCATTAGAAACAGGCATGAATTAAGTTATTGCATTTCCTCAATTTAACTCTGTCTTTGTACTACTCAGCCCACAGGAATAGGAATATGTTTTCTTCCCAGTGACACATCTGCGGTTTCTCCTCTTACCTTCCACCCAAACAAACTTCAAGAAAGGGAAGAGAGCTTTAATACCAAGCACAAGGAGGTTTCAGATAATTCAGCAGGTTGTTGTGAAGTTCCTGGAATGGAGCAGAAAGCTCAAAATAGACATCAGCAAAAAAGAGGAAATGGTGACAAAGAACTTACTTTAAAATGGCAAGACCCTCCTTTTATTGCCACAATTGAGTCACGTAAATTTTTGGTCTCTGCCATGGAGAGGGGTGTTCCCATAGATTGATTCATATTCTTTGTTTCCTCCTTGAAGAGAAAAAAGAAAAAAAGGAAACTACTCTGCCAATCTGAGTAATTCCAGCCATCAAAGTAGTGAGGACTCATTGATCTCAGGTTCACGCAGAAATCTCAGTGAAATAAGGCAGGGCTTAGAGATTCTGTTCCTGTGAAAATTCATTCACTCAACAAATGTCAATTGGGTGCCTACTATATGCCAGATGCTGGGATACAGAAACTAATACGAAATTGCCCCTTCCATTAAGGACCTCTTTGTCTGTGGGAGAAGACACAAAGTAAATGAGGAATGCTGTGAAATATGAACCTAAAGGACCACTCTGACTTTCTCTGTGGCCCTTTAGGGGCTACTGCCCAGTGAAATCCAGCTAAAAGAAGAGTTTCACACTTTAGTTGCTGTAGTGGGTTGTATGACGTTCTCTCAAAATTCATGTCCACCCGGAATCTCAGAACGTGACACTATTTGGAAGTAGGGTCTTTGGAGATGGAATGAAGATGATGTCATATCAGGTTAAGGCGGGTCCTAAATCCAGTGATTGATGTCCCCATGAAAAAAGTAGAGGGTACACAGAAGTACACAGGGAGAAAGGCCGTGTGAAGATGGATGCAGAGATTGGCATGATGCTGCCATAAGCCTAGGAACGCCAAAGACTGTCAGTAACCAGAAGAGGCTAGGAGAGAGGCATGGAACAGATTCTCCCCTGAGCCCCCAGAAGGAACCAACCCTACCAAAATCTTGATTTCAGACTCTGCTCTCCAGAGCTCTGAGACGATTCATTTTTGTTGTTTCAAGCCACCCAGTTTCTGACGGTTCGTCACGGCAGTTCAGCAATGCAGAAGTTTCCATGGTTACTTTCTTCTTTGCCTTACACTTTGGTATTTTTTAATCAGTTTATTCTGCCTGGTTCTTAATCCCTCAATACTGGTAATTCCCTTGGCTGTCGCTGTCTTTCTCTCCATTCTTACCTGCTGTCCTCCTCCACTTGAGTTATTTCCAACATCCTTTTTAGAAAAGACTTTGATCCTTATAACATTCTCTTGTATCTATCCACATGGAACTGCTAATTCATGGTTCAGTTGTGATTCCTTGGCAAAGAAGGTAATGACTGTGTGAGTAAGCCAGAGTTTTAGCTCTATATGCTTTCAGTTTTACTTACAGATGTAAGAATGTTAACGCAGGGAGAGGCAAACCGAATAACATTTTCTATCATATTGATACAGAAGTTGACACAGAAGTTGAGGCTGGTTTTCTAATATTTCAAAATGATCAGCGCCAGAGTTGAGATTGAATCAAAGATCCTTCCCTCTACCTCCCTGCCGGCTGTGTCGGGCAGGAATGGCATGGTCATTATTCCCCAGATTCCAGCAGCACAGATGCCAGAGATAAGGCTTTCTCTATCAGGTTGGTTTGTCTGGGAAAATTTAAAAAATTCGACTTCTCTTCCCTTCCCCCAGACTCATTTATGAAGCAGATGCCAGATGGTGAATTTCAGATTGTATTTCAGTTTCTCCATTCACTCAGAAATTTTATGACCTTGGTTTCATATCCACAGGGGGAAAAGTGTTTCCAAAGAAGCTTGAAAATTATTGAGGGGGTTGAATGTCTCCCCAGTCACCCCCTGGGACACATCTAGGGGTAAATGTATCTTTTTAATCTATTCATTTTTCTTGTCTATGGGGGCTACCGGATACATCATTTAGAAAGAAAAAGTAGGTTAATTTAATCAAAGAAATGGCCCTACTCTCTCCCTTTGCTATTCCTAACGATGATTGGTTATGAAACTTGTTCTAGAAGGGGAACTCAGGATTGTTACTGGGCCAACCACCCACCATACTTCTGCTTTACAACATCGGCACCCAGATCACTCTACCAGCCAAGGAATAGGCCAGCCATACTGAAAATCATCACAGCAGCCCTAAGCACCCATTCCCACTTCCAAGTACATACCTGAGTGAAAGGACTGGCTTCTGAGTGGCGCTAGTACTTATCAGAGGTGTCACTTTGGGAAAGTAGCTGAACCTCTCTGGCCTCAGTTTCCTATCTGTAAAATGATAATTGTGCTACCCACCTCTCAGCATTACTATGAGGATAAGAGATAAGGTACCTCAAGCAATGCAAAGAGTCAGTACTCCATAGCTAGGAACCACGCTTATCATTTTTAAAATTACAGGGATCATCTGTGTATCTTTATCTATAGGCTTGATCATGATGAAATCTTCAATGGGAGGAAACTTCGCTTAGGCTTATTCATTTACTTAAGAGGTAAGACATCTTTGAGTCACCTTCAGTCACATTTTGGCTGCAGTTCATCTGCTTATTAATGTGTCTGGACTTTCTCGAGGCTCCTAGCCAGCTGAAGGTCCCATGACCTCTGCCCAGTCTCAGGTGCCCAGATGCAGGGACTGGGTAGAGGGCAGTAGGAAAAGGCAGTGAGGGGTCCCCCCTCCAAGGTTTCCTGCACACTTGGCTGAGTTGCTCCAGCCCCAAAAGACTCGTGCCTTAAAGGGGACATCTCAGAGGTTTCAGATAAGAGCAATTCACATTAGGGGGACATCTCATTGTGCTGTCTGGCCCCTCCGGGAGAGACAGATTCTCTGCCCTGCAACAATCACATCAATTCTTTCCATAACAGTTTTGCATGCTGTTTGATCTCCTCTCCTCCATTTTTTTTGCATATTTCTGACAAGATAGGGCACTATTTCCCTTATCATCTAACAGGAATTATAGTTGGTGCTTCTCAGTGCTTAAAGGAAAGATTATGGCTGGTGTGTTATTAGGTTTGCTAAAAGATCTGAACAAATCTAAGATTAAAAAAGCACCTACCTAATATCTTCCTTAAAAGGTGAAAATTTATATGATCTGAAGAGAAACCAGAGTATCCTAATATCTTCCTTAAGGTATCAATTTGGACAAAACATTAAGTATCTAAATACTATCCGAAATTGGGACCGGGGGGAAGATGGAGGGAGTTACAGATAAACAAATGAAGAATTATAAATGAAATGGGGACATTGTCTATAGGCATAGGAGTTTCAGTCTGAACCTCTGGGCAGCTGTGTTAGACTGGAAAGGGCATTGCATTTGAAATCAGAAAATTTGGGTTGTTTCAGCTCTGCTTTATACCCGTGCTCTTACGTCAGGCAAGACTTGAGCCTTAGTGTCCTGGTCTATAAATGGGGATAATAACGCCTGTCCTACCTGACAGACTGGTTGTGTCAATCAAATGAATTTAACGTCTGTTAAAATGCCCTGTAAATTACAAAATGCCCCAGAAATATTATTATCTGGTTATGGCCCAATAAAAAAGGGGCTCCACATCTGTTTTTATATACTCGGTGCAGAGCCGATCTTGATCTCCAAGGAAATTGGGATCGGCTAATGACTTCAGATGGAAAACTAAAGGAAAGTGTCTGCACAACCCAGGTTACCATCTATGGCAGCTTCTTGTCATTTCCAAATGAATCCAGGAAGAATTCAGCAGCTGAAGCAGTTTCACTGCTTCATTTGCTTTCAAGACCTCAGTCATCTGGAAAATTACAGGGTTGGAGTTGTTGAGAATGTAAAGTCACTGAGGAAGGCATTTCTGGAGGGCCCAGTGGCCTGGTGCTGCTGGGTTGTACTGCATACACCATGGAGAAGTTGGCTGTTTTCAAGAGAGATGGGGTTGAGGAGACTGAACTAACTGGGAGAGGCTTTCTGTGTTCAGTCCCGAAAGCTGAGGAGGAAGTTAATTTGCTCCGGCTTTGCTCAGGACCTTTCTGGTGCAGTGGAGAAAAGACCAAAAAAAAAAAAAAAAAAAAAAAAAAAAAAAAAAAAAAAAAAAAAAAAAATCCTTCATGAATAGGAGGATGTGGAAAGCTCTGGACACCCTGTCTGAATTGCTGGGGCAAGAAGGATCCAGCACAGGGCATGGAGAATCAAGTGTGCCCCTCCCTCGATTCCTTACCTTGATCTCTTTCCTGGCGGGCTAGGCAGAATTTGCTTCACTAATAGAGCTCTTGAAAGATTTCAGCCAGCACGTGGGCTCATGTAGGAAACACTTTTGAGTGGTTTTCCTTCACACCACGATAGTGGTGGATTTACGTTAGGACCATGAGGTATGTCTTTCATAGCGTGCCCAGCTGAGGGATTAATGCTAACATCAGTTTTTAAGTTCATAATGGTTCCCATCTCTGGGCCTTGGTGTTAGAGAGCCATAAGTGTTTCCAGTCCCTAAAATTCTTCAGGATTAGACCTACCTCTAATGGGGGGAGTGGGAAGGGAGGTGACTGGCTCATGGTGAATAGGCAACACGCCCCAAATGCTAATAGCTTCATTTATTCACTGGGTTCTGTGCTTTACTTACTGTGTTTTCCATGTATTTATTCTCATCTAATCATCAAAACAAACTTATGAGGGAGGTATTATTACCCCATTTTTCAGAGGAGAAAACTAGTGCTGACAGAGGTTCCATAACTAGCCCCTCATAGCCACACGGTACTAGATGTCAGAGCCAGGATTTGAACACAAGTCTGTCTATAGTTGACTGTACTGTTTCAACTAAACAAAGATTTATTGAGAATTCCTCAATCCACACTCTTGAAGATGCTGTGCTATCTTGCTCTATGCCTTCAATGGGTTTACTATCTTATAGGACAAGAAAAGAACACAGATACCTGTAACGTAAGACCCTACATGGTAGATGTCTGAAGGATGGGTTAAATTCACCAGATTGTAACAATAAGTAACTGACCAATCAGAACAGGTTCTGACATGAAACAGTTGTCCTGCTGTATCAGTGGGTACAAGCTGATTGGCACTCCCAGTATTGGATAAATGGTTTGAAAGCCATATTCACTACCAACAGTCAAGGAGGGATAAGGTGAATCAGGGTTACGAGCCTACAACTAGAACACAGTTAAAACTTTTGTAACTCAAGTTATAATTCAACAAACACTTATTGCACTGTTGTGGGAAATTAGCTCCCCATCCTACCCCAAGTGTTCCCCAGTTACTTCTGGGAGTTTGCCCCATTTTTTGTGTAACATGCCATGGGGTCTTTATCTGTGGACTGCTGGTCTCCTAGGCACAGCCGTGTTTTTTTTTGTTTTTTAAAACTTTCTTCCAGATTTGTTAGAGTAATGGTGTGTTGGTTCATGGTTCCATCCCATCTCCTTTATTTAAAAAAAAGTATTTTATTGAAGTAAAGCTGATTTACAATGTTGTGTTAATTTCTGCTGTACAGCAAAGTGATTCAGTTACACATACATATATATTCTTTTCCATATTCCTTTCCATTATGGTTCATCACAGGATATTGAATGTAGTTCCCTGTGCTCTACAGTAGGACCTTGTTGTTTATCCACCCTAAATATATTAGTTTGCATCTGCTAATCCCAACTCTCAGTCAGTCCCTTCCCCACCCCCTCCCCCTTGGCAACCACAGTTTTGCTCTCTAGGTCACAGCTGTGTTTTGGTGACTGCCATCATGACCCCCGCCATGGACTCTACAGAGGGGCTGCTGCTCTCCTTTTCCCTGTGATAGACTCATCATCTTAGGGGTGGTTTTACTCGCAAACCATTTTGCTGTTTAGAGTCTATTTTTTTCAATTCTCGGGGATCTTTATTCTCCCTTACCTGTCTGGGAGAGTGATAGCAACATGGTTTAACTCTGGCACCATCCTCTTTAACTAATTTTATAGCTGGGCTAAATAAAAATGTATCCTTCAGCACCTAAGTCACAGAATACACATTGAGCTCTTACTGTATACCCTGCTAGGTGCCCTGTCAGAGACAAAAAAGACAAGGCATATTTTAACTCTTGAAGGGATTTTTACCTTTTCTAGAGAAACAAGACCATTGAACACATGTGCTGTGATGGGGACGGAGCATTTAAGAGGGAGCTTGGAGAATCAGCTCTGCCTTTTGATCCTGGTGTGACCTTATTCAAGTCACTCAGCCTCATATTCAGTCTTCATGTTCCCGTCTGAAAAGAATTGGCCTAGATAATATTTCATTGCCATTCCAGCTCTTGTTTTCTAATTCCATGAAACACAAGACAGCAATGCTGAATGGTTTATAACCTACTGTGAGGATAAGACATGGACTGTATGTGTTCCAAGAAAGGGAAGAATCATGAATGTGCTGGGGGTGCCCCTGGAAGACTTGATGTATGAGAGGGGACTCATTTGAGTATTAAAGAGTAATAAGGTTTGGATTAGCAATAGAGAGGAAGAATTTGGTCCATTTCTATCCCAGGTATAAATGAATTGGGTTAAGGGAATTACTATTGAAAGTGAAATTTTAGTTAGTAGAGGTGGTATGTGGGTGGGTGGATTAAGTGTGCACTTTTGATGAATTTGTTGTAGTTCTGTCCCCAATTTGTTTTCCTAAAACCCAATTCCATTTCTTGTGCTTTTTTCCCTGTCCTTTAATCAAAAAATCACATTTTGGGGGTGCATTTCGCCACTTCTTGTTCCTGAATTCTGAGGGGAAGAAAAGTTTATGTGTGTATTAATAGCTGTCCATTATTGTTCTTTCTGAAACTCCCTTCCCCAAATCTTCAAATCATCCTAAGGGCTCTCCCCCATGTATAAAGAGTGCAGTGGTAGTTAGTCTTCAAAAACACCCTCCCGGGCTTCCCTGGAGGCGCAGTGGTTGAGAGTCCGCCTGCCGATGCAGGGGATGCGGGTTCGTGCCCCGGTCCGGGAAGATCCCACGTGCCGCGGAGCGGCTGGGCCCGTGAGCCATGGCCGCTGGGCCTGCGCGTCCGGAGCCCGTGCTCCGCAACGGGAGAGGCCACAGCAGTGAGAGGCCCGCGTACCGCAAAAAAAACCCAAAAACAAAACACCCTCCCACCCTCAGAGAATCATGCCTCACCTTAATCATACTCTTGTATAGACCGCTCTTTCTGAATCTGGACTAACCTTGAAACTCATTCAACAGAGAAGTGATACTGCATGACTCCCAGGAATAAGTCATAAAAAGCTTTCATGATTCTTCCTGAATCTCTTGGAAGTTTCAGTCTTGGAAAACTCCCCATTGGAAACTAGCACCATGTAAAGAGGATAGCCACTAGGCTATTCTGAGGACCATCCTGCTGGAAGATACCCAAGTCATGTGGAGAAGCCCAGGAAACTGAGATGTCATGTGGGGAGAAAGGTCAAAGGACACCAAGATGGCTGACACGTAGGTGGTAAAAGTCACCTTGAAAGTAGATTTCCCCAGTCTAGCTGATGCCACATGAATCAGAGACACACCTACCAGATCTTTCCCAAATTCCTGACCCATAGAATCATGATCAAACGAAAGTAGTTATTTAAGTCACTAAGTTTTGGGGGGCAGTGTTTAAGCTGCAGTGGATAACAGGAGTGAGCACCACCAAGCCACAATACTATTCCAGAAGTGTTTGCTGCAGGAGATTGGAAGATACGAAAAATGGCAGTGGACTGTAAGGCTGGAAAGAGAATTCAGGCCAGACTGTATTATTCTAAGACACTTGGGTTTTTTCCATTAATACTGGAAAACTATTAGAGTTTTTGATTAAGAGAATGACCTATTTGAATAAAAAATTACCTAGAAATCTGGCTGGTTCATCAGAGAGGAAAAAAACGGAGCCAGAAAAATCACTTAAGAAACCTAGGAAAAGAGTAAGGAGGGTGTAAAGTAGGAAAATGGCAATGGCAGTGGAGAAAGGGGACTGGGCAAAGTATGTTGGCAGGATTATTATAAACAGAACTTAACAACTAACTAGATTGGGGGTGCAAGGAAGGACAGAGGAGAACCTTCGAGAAACCTGAGCGTGTAAGCCCTCACGACTTGAAAAACTGTCCATTAATAGAACCAGGGGACTTCGGAGGGGGGTTTAGTTGGGAAGTGAGGGAGGGGATGGGAGAGGATGGGTGACAATGAATTCAGTGTTGAGATGTTTTATTGGTTATCTGGTGTTGTGTTACAAAGTATCCTAAGGCTTAGTGACTTAAAACACACATTTATTATATCACAGTTTCTCAAGGTCAGGAATCGAGGAGTGGCTTCGCTTGATGGTTCTGGCTCAGGGTGTCTCCTGAGGCTTCAGTCGAGCTGTCAGCACAGGCTGCTGTTATCTAAAGATGTGACTGGGTCTGGAGGATCCCCTTCCAGGCACACTCACGTGGCTGTTGGCACGAGGTGGTAGTTTCTCGCCACGTGAACTTCTCCCAGTATGGCTTCCTCCAGGGCAAGTGATGAAAGAGAAAGAGGTGAGAGGAGGAAGGAAAGGGAGGGGAAAAGGTGAGGAAGAGGGAAGGAGGGAGGGAGGTAGAGCCTGAACCCAAAGGAAGCCATAGTCCTTGCTATGGTCCTAGTGTGTCCCCCCCAAATTCTTATGTTGAAACCTAACCCCCAAGGTGATGATATTAGGAGGTGGGTCCTCTGGGAGGTGATTATCTCTCATGAATGGGATTAGTGTCCTTATAAAAGAGGCTCCAGAGAGATCCCATGCTCCTTTGCACCACTACTTATCCTGCAGGGAGGATACTGTGGGAAATCCACGACACAGAAGAGGGCCTTCCATGGACCATGGTCCTCCGATCTTGGACTTCCAGGCTCCAGAATTGTGAAAAATAAATTTCTGTTGTTCATAAACTTCCCAGTCTGTGGTGCTTTGTTACAGCAGCTCGAAGGAACTATCAATAAGACAGCCTTCCTATAATCTAATCTTGGAGTGGGTACACACTCTCCCACTTCCTTCTGTTGTTAGAAGCAAGTCACAAAATCCAGCCTCTGCCACAAGGTAGGGAAGTTAAGCTCCACCTCTCTAGGAGAGAGAATTTGTGGACATATTTCTGTTTAACTTTTATTTTATATTGGAGTATAGTTGATTAACAATGTTGCGTTAGTTTCAGGTGTACGAGGAAGTGATTCAGTTACCTATACATGTATCTATTCTTTTTCAAATCCTTTTCCCAATTAGGCTGTTACATAATATTGAGCAGAGTTCCCTGTGCTATACAGTAGGTCCTTGTTGGTTATACATTTTAAATATAGCAGTGTGTACATGTCAATCCCAAACTCCCTAACTATCCCTCCCTGCCACCCTTCCCCCCCAACCATAAGTTGGTTCTCTAAGTCTGTGAGTCTGTTTCTGTTTCGTAGATAAGCTCATTTGTATCATTTTTTGATTCCGTGTATAAGCAATGTACGATATTTCTCTTTCTCTGTCTGACTTACTTCACTCAGTCTGACAGTCTATAGATCCGTCCATGATGCTGCAAATGGCATTATTTCATTCTTTTTAATGGCTGAGTAATATTCCACTGTATATATGTACCACATCTTCTTTATCCATTCTTCTGTCAATGGACATTGAGGTTGCTTCCATGTCTTGGCTATTGTAAACAGTGTTGCAATGAACATTGGGGTGCATGCATCCTTTTGGACCATGTGTTTCTCTGGACATATGCCCAGAGAAAGTGGGAGTGGGATTGCAGGATCATATGGTAGCTGTATTTTTAGTTTCTTAAGGAAACTCCATACTGTTCTCCATAGTGGCTGCACCAACTTACATTCCCACCAACAGTGTAAGAGGGTCCCCTTCTCTCCACACCCTCTCCAGCATTTATTGTTTGTGGATTTTTTTGATGATGGCCATTCTAACTGGTGTGAGGTGATTTTTAAAATCACTGCAGATGTAAGTTTCAGCTGCTGAGAGTCTATCTAGGTGAAGGCAGTTGGTGGACCTTAGGAAATGTGTGTATGGAATTCAGGATTGAGGTTAGAGTGTAAACCAGGGGTTGACGTGTTCTTTTTCGGTGTATTTTAGAATTTTATTCTGAGCATCTCCAATGTCCCAAGCACTCTGCAGAGTGAGGGGTATTCGGGGGTGAATAAGACAAACAAGGTGCCTGTCTTTATCCTGCTTACAGCCTAGAGAAAAATTCAATTAAGTCAACAGGAAGTTAAAACTAGAAAATTGTAATACCCTAGGAAATGAGGAGCCGGGGGAAAAGTTTAAGATGAGATTTGGAGGATGTGTAAGAATTAACTGGATGAAAATGGGGTTAGAAGAAAGACATAGAGGCCAGCGTAGGGATAACATGGAAGTTGGGAAAAAAGGATGCTGCCTAGGAGCTGGGGAGCTGGGCCATTGTTTTCAACCCGGCTGCTCATCAACAGAATCTGGCCCATGGACTTATTGTATTTGGCCTGAATTCTGTTTTTTTTTTTTTTTTTTTTTTAATGAAATAGTTGCCAGTGTTTAAAAGTCCTGGATTTCTATTTTCTTTAAAACTTTGCATCCTCACATGGCCCATCCTGCTGGTGCTGAGACGGGCTGCCTTCTTCTGAAGGGTCTTTGCTCTCGTTTATCCCCCTCCCTGACACTTGCAGTTAACTCCACTGCTGTTGTTGCTACTTGTCTCATTTATGCTGTCCGATTGGCTTGCTTTGCTCAACCACACTTTCTGCCTTGTTCTTGTTGCCATGTAAGTTTGCCTCCTAGATTTGACATTTGGATGTATTGGGTTGGCCAGAAAGTTGTTTGGGTTTTTCCATAAATTGTTCTGTAAGATGTTTTGGCCAATGCAATACTATGGTTCATAGAGATGTTTAAGTCATCCAAGATGATGGCAGATGTGGGATTGGGAGAAAAATGATCCCACAGAAGAAGAATTTTAGAGGGCATGGCAGAAAGTTCTGGAAGGGAAGGGAGGCTTGGCAGCATGGTCAGACGAGCAGGAATACTTGGCTGTGTTGGATGAAGTGCTGGAGAGGACTGTGTGGGATTATAATCAGGGCTGTGAGACATTGTGAGTGTAGCGGGGCCACAATCTTTGAAAGAATAAGTCCTGGCAGTCCCCTGAAAGATGATGAAAATAAGAATAGCCAATTGTTACTGAGCACTTTATATGCCATGCCCTCCTCTGGGTCCCTCATAGGACTGACCTCAGTTTGCTCTCACGACAGCTCTATGAGGAGGTACTAGGGTGATGTCATCTTTTTTTTTGGCGCATGGGGAAACTGAGGCAGAAATGAATTGTGCTATTACAGTTAGCCACAAGCAGAACGGGATTTTACCCCGGACCATGCGACTCTAGAGTCTGAGGTCTCAACCCCCAAACCGTGGGAGAGAAAATTTGAAACTAGCTTCAGAATGAGCCAGTTAAGACCTGCATTAATTGCCTTTATAAGGGATTCCTCCTCTCTGGTAGATGTAGAGAAGCCAGTCTCTCTGAAAGGAGGTAACTTCACTCTGGATTAATTGTGTATTCTCAGTTTAAGTTTATTATTTATTTATTTGTTTGTTTTTAAAAAAGTGTTTTTGGCTGTGCTGCACGGCATATGGGATCCTAGTTCCCTGAGCAGGGATCAAACCCGCGTCTGCCAGAAGTGGAAGCGTGGAGTCTTAACCACTGGACCACCAGGGAAGTCGCAGTTTTAGTTTATTTTTAATTTTTGGGCAGGCTCCAGGGAGAAGTGGTCTGTCTTGACGCTATTGGCAACAGATTCCCCAGACAGGATGAAGGGGACCGATCTTGCCTGTGAAGATAGTCTCAGACGGCACATTGGTGGTCAGATGCCTGGTTTCTCAAGGCTGACCTAAGTGCACAATCCAATCCAAGATTTCTGGAAATCCATATGTGTTACTAGTCACAAGCCCTTCTCAGTGGTGGGTCCATTCTTGAGCTCGGTCTGTTGGGATCTTGTGTAGTCAAACATGGCTCAGGGTATGCAGCCACCAGTGGGGTGCTGGAGGGCTGTACCTAAGCCTCAGAGAGTGCCCTGGCCTCACCAACACAACTGGAAATGTTCAATCCTGACGGCCTACTGTTCTTTGCTTCCAGCTCTATCTTAAGGATAACTTCACTCTAGAATGGAAATCTTGAAATTCTGATGGCTAAAGCCTCCTCTTTTTTAGACCAGGTTTCTCACAGAGGGACCAATCAAATTCACAGATGAAGATAACTTTAACTTGAAACGTAGTTTATCAATATGGATCTTTGCAATATGGTTTGGTTTATCTCTTGGCCCTTCTTGAGTCCTGGGGACACTCTGAAGAAAAAATGAACCCTTCTGGCTCCTGATTTGGGTAATTACCCTTAGCACTGGCTGCGAAGATTTCTTCCTAGCTATGGTGCCAGTTTTCTTTCTCGTTTTTCCTTCTTTTGCTGAATCAGAAAAAGCCTCAGAACAGAAACTTTCTCTACAGCGACATTTGCCCAACATAGGCATCTCGGACTGACAGCAATATTGCTGTGGCAGTTTGGACTTCCTGGAAATATTTTTTTCACAGTTGGAGACATGCTTAAATAATAAAACTAGGCTGTCATCCCTGGGTTAAGGGTGAAGGAGCTATTTATAGATGAACCAAAAAATCTATGTGATAACTCACATTATTGTACAAGGACAATGGAAAATTCTCCAGGAGACAGATAGCATAAAAAGAATTTGAAATTAACCTCATCACATTTTATTCATCAGGACCTTAAGTGGACTTTTTTTTTATGAAGGCCATGTAATTTTGAGTCCTTTTAGTTCTTTTTAAAAAAAATATAAAGCAGCAAGCCATTTAAATAATTATGCCAGGTCACAAACTGTGATCCTATGGGCCTGTCTTGCCTCGAGACCTACTTGTTTTGCTCAATAAATATTTAATATTTTAGAAAATTTCAGTTGAAGTCCTGAAGCTGGGCTCAGGCCCTCGAGTTCACTATAGTCTACGCTACTCTTGCCTGCAGTGCCCTTGGGCATCCAAGTGTGTGATTCCTGCTCTGGGTCTTCTCATGCCCTGTGCAGCCCAGATACATTCTAAGCCCTATGGCTTTGCCTCGTGTATTGCAGCCCCAACTAGTGTATCTTCCTTACCCCTTTCTTCCAATCCGAATCTTACATATCTCATACACTGCTGCCAAGAAGCCTTCTCGGGCTATTTTGGCCCATGGTGATCTCTCCCCTTCCTGTCTTCCCAACGCACGTAGTTCCCGAAGACTAGGGGAAACAGAGGAAACGTGATCATTAAAAGGTGTTATAACAATGTTATGACAAGATTTAAGATCCCTGAGGGCAGTTATCATGCCATCTAATTGAAAATGTGCACCTCAGTGTCAGGCACAAATCTTACACCTTGGAGTTCATTTAAGCATGTTGCATTTCAGGTTTACCTGGCTCATTTGTTGTAAAACTTCAAATAATGAAAACTGCGGGGTAGGAGGGAGAGCGGAGTAGGGGGAGAGAGAAAGAGAGGGAGAGAGAGATATTAATTGTGAAGAAGGAAGGAGGGAAAGAAGGAAGGGAGAGAGGGAGGAAGGAAAGACAAAAAGAAAGAGAAAGAATAGAAAGAGAAGGAGGGAGAAGGAAGATGTGAATTTGGAGTAATATAATGCGTAAAGAATCACCGAGATTAAAATTGGATCAGACCTTAAAGAACATCTAGTGATCCTCCCTCATTTTAGCGCAGGAAGTTGGTGTGACTAATTCAAGGTCATACTGCTAGTTAATGGAAGGGTGGAGCTAGTAATGTAGTCTGCAAATTCCTGTTACAATGTCATTTCTCTCTCTCTCTCTCCCTCCCTCCGTTCCTCCCTCCCTCCTTCTCCCAAAGCCTGAGTATGAGTATGTGTGTACAAACAGGTGAGGGTGTGCACGTCTGTGTGCAAGCATGCGTACCACGGTATACACAGAGGATGCTTTGGAAGCCTGTCTATAACAAAAGCCCACTGATACACCAGAAATCTTTTCATGCTAATGGATAATGGATGAATTGAAGGTGTAGTATTAGGGATGTATGGTTAATTTGAATTGAGAAAGGGAATCCAGGGATACCTTTTAGAAAAGTTTTCATCTGTATTGGTTAAAACAAAAAGTTGGTGCTTAAATGTGTCAAAACCCTTCAACCAACTAGAAAGTTTGACTGTCCTGACTGGCTCCTGCCCAGTTTACAGATGGTTAAGCTTTTACTGCATTTCCATTAGTTAGCAAATGTGATGCCTCAGCCTGTCTGAATCTTGGGAGCCACGGAGGGAGGCTCCAGGTGGAAGGGGTGCCCTTGCGGGCGGCTCCTCTTGCCTTCCTGCTCTGTGTGTTTCGGGGATTGATATGCAGCTGTTCTCCAGATGCCGGCTCTTCCCCAGAAGCAGCTGCGTCTCAGCAGGGGCCCCTTCTATCAATGTGACAACCTGCTGAGGGCTTTGGAACTCTTCCAGATGTAAGGCATGTTGGGGCTATAAAACATAATCATTAGCATTATCTCCATTTTCGTTTTAGAGTCTCAGCTGTTAAAGTTTCTTGTACAGATTTAGGGCTTAATTGTTCTCATTTTTCTTCATAGGTAGCTTCTTTTAGACAGCATGGGATCTTCCCTTGGAGCTGCTTTCCAAAAAAGAAAGAAAGAATAGCTTATGAGAAATGTTCCTTCATTCTGGCAGGCTGAGAAGGCTGAGATTAGGGAGCAGTATTTTCCCAGCTGCAGTTATATGTGTGTCTACGAGCTAAACAGAATCGTCTATGGCTTTTTTTTTTGCTGAATCACAGGGTTTTCTTTTGCTGAATTCACTTGGAATCAATTTCTCCTTTCTTTTTTCTTTTCTCCCTCCCCACCCTTTGTCAACACAGCCCCTGGCTTCCATATTGCCTGGAGAGAATCTCTTGTTACTTCATTTTTCTTGAGATCTATGCCTTACTCAAAAGGGAGTATATATATATATATATACACACATATATATATATATATATATATATACACATATACATATATATATACACACATATATAACATATATATACACATATATATACATATATATATATATATATTTGGGGGGGGCTGCTACTTGAAGATTAAAAAGCTAATGTTTCTTTGCAAGACTGTAAAAAGGCATTTCATAGTGAAGGTGAAGAAAATTGGAAACATGGAGTTTGAAGGTCTGTGGAAACATTAACCAAAGACACAGAAAAAACAATGACCTCGATAAATTTGCCCTTAGAAATTCATCTTGTTGGTTTATGCTCTAGCTGTTTTATCTTGGAAATGGCATTTCTCAGTGCACAGCCTCATAATCACACTGAGTTTTGATGACAGGATTAGAAAGTATTCGCAGAACTCCACGCTGATCTTCACAGGCAGGCGTCTATGGCATCAGCTCCAGGCGACTCGTGCCAGGAACTGCTGAGAAGCATTTGTTCACATAGGGAGCTCAGTAACTGGCCAGAAGACAGAGACTTATGCATACTGATGTCTAAATTTCCTGCAATGGTTTACAGGTCTTGAATTTGACATTTAGAATGTTCTTATCAGTTTCCCAGACAGTTTACAAGATGCTGGACAGGCTTTAGCTACAGGCCTCTCCTGAGTTTGGGTCCTGGGCTAGGTGCCCTTGAGATCTACTGTAAGCCTGGCTTCTCCAAGGACCCAGAGTCTCTGCAGAGAAAGACATATAGGCTGGACAGTGGGTGCTGAACTTCAAGTCAGAAACTCCTTATTTCACCTAACAACATAAAACAGTATGCATAGTAAGATCCTATTTTTTAAAAAAGTACATACACACCTCTCTATCTATCTATCTATCTATAAAATATTTGTTTAAAGGAAGATTGTAAGACACAAAGCTAATACTGGTTTTGTCTGGGTGATAGGATTATGGATTATTTTTTTCTTACAGAGAAATAATATTTTGAATTTATAAAATAGCCATTTGTATTCATTTTTTAGATTTTTGTATTTTCTGATTTTTTTACAATAGCCATGAGCTACCTTTATAATCAGAAAATATCTACAGATGTGTACAAATTTCTTAAATATTTGAACCCCAAATTGGCTTCAGAATTGGACAGTATCAGCGTTGAGAGTCTTTTCTCTACAAACCTACTCGAATCTCATTGACTCGGGAAATCCACTCTGTGTGCCCTAAAAGCTAATTGAGACAAAGGCTGTGGAAAACCCAGACTGACCATTTTGTCATCAGTGTTGCAATGGGTTTCCCTAATACCCATAATTTTACATATCCTTTCAGCTGGTTATATGGTGAGTTCACTTGTCAAAACTCTAAAATCTCTTATGATCTGTGTATTTTACTGTTTTTTAATTATATACCAATAAAAAAGAAATAAAAATTAAAAGTCAATATAAGGAGGAATGTACTTTTTCCAGACCTTTGTAATGTCTGTGAGATTATGCCACAAATTGAATGACCTAGTCAGACCAAAAAAAAAAAAAAAAAAAAAGTGCCTGATGGGAACAGAGTATTAGTCTGTTATTTATGTAGTACCAGAACCAAAGTATGAGATGTGGTTAATTTCCCTAGGTTGGAAACTGGGATAAATATAATATTAGGAAAAACCATTAGGCCATCTCTTCCCTAAGAAACGGAAGCTTAAGACATGCTGTCTCTCCTGTTGGCAGACATCAGTATCAGGGAAGGAAGGTCCTGAGCAAAGGCCTTTAGGTGTCATATTGGGAGACTGACACATGAGAATAGAATAAGAGGCCCAGTGACATGAACACGTTTGCTGGTTACAAAGCATCATCTGTAATTAAGACTCTAAAGAGGATATTAGACAAGATAACTTACATGGGATATCTTTCATTCTATAAGTAATAAGGTAACCTTCAAATTGTGATTTTTCTCCCTCAGTGTTTGATGTGAAAGATACTCAGCCTGAGGGTTCAGGTCTGAGCCCAATAGAGGGGAGATGTGCTAGCAGAGCTGAGGGAATTTTGGGGGGGCATTTCAATAATGAGTAACTGGCCTTAAACACCTGATAAGACCAAGAGATTATTTCTTAGGACTTCTTTTAAATTTCAGTGATGCAAGGTGAATTGGATGATTAATCAACTATGTTTTGTTATTTAGCTAATGAGGTAAATGTAACTAGTGGTAAATATTTACCTAATGAGGTAAAATTAGAAAAATTCCAATGAATGTCTCAATCTTCAATCTTAGGTTATACATATAGAAACTTTTTTTTTCTTTTGTTTTGTTTTGTTTTTATTTTTCGGCCATGCCATGGAGCATGTGGGATCCTAGTACCCAGACCAGGGGTCGAACCCGTGCCCCCTGCATTGGAAATGCAGAGTATTAAGCACTGGACCACCAGGGAAGTCCCCTAGAAACATTATTATATGAATAATAATATTTTAAGTTTATAGTGCATTATAGTTTGAAATGCATTTTCACCTACATGCTCTCAGTTATTTACCCTGACAACCCTCAAAGAAGTCAGACTAGAAATTACTATCTTTTTATTTTAAGGAAAATTAAAGCTCAGTGAGGTTAGATGACTTTCCCAATTCCACTGCTAGAAATTGGATCTGACCCCGACTTTGACTTCTGATATCCCCGATTCAAAAGGGACCCATGCTACTTATTTCTACTTTTGAAAAATCCAGTTAACCAGAATCCACTATATTAATGGTCTCAGACACTCCAGATAAGTGAGTATCTTGTGCCTTCTATTTACTGAGTCTGCATCAACTGCAGGCTCCTCACGCCATCACTGGTCTGTGCGCTCAAATCGGGTCACTGTGACAGTAATAATTTAAATTTCTCCAGATCAGGCTAACCCCTTGAACAAGGTAGGAACTTCAACCCTCAGTTCCCCACTACCCACCACGTTATTTCCTTCTCGGCATGTTCTGTGAGTTCTCATGAACGATCTCATTTCTTCCCACTACGGGCCCATGGGCTTGGTGGTACTTGGAGGGCAGCCCCAGACCACTGCTATTGCCATCATGGCCTCCTGGGATGCTGTATCTGACAAGGGTGTCCTTGCTCAGGCCCTGCATTACCAACCCTGCAGATACCAGACTAGCAGAGGTGAGGCGAAGCTGGTACAAATGATTGGACTTGGAGATTCAGACAGGAGTCAGCCCAACTATGTCAACTGTCAAAATAAACTGGTAGTAAACAGCTTAGCCCATGTGTCATTGAAAGGGGTCTGCAATTCTTTTTTTAAATGGGACCCAAATCTGCTTTTGGTAGCCCTAACCTTCCCTAAATCTCCCTGCTAGGCTGAAACCCTGAGAAGCAGGCAGTATGCTTCTCTTTATCACATGGGCATCAAAGTAGAAGAGCTTAGGGGCTTCCCTGGTGGCGCAGTGGTTGGGGGTCCGCCTGCCGATGCAGGGGACCCGGGTTCGTGCCCTGGTCCGGGAAGATCCCACATGCCGCAGAGCGGCTGGGCCCGTGAGCCATGGCCGCTGAGCCTGCGCGTCCGGAGCCTGTGCTCCACAACGGGGGAGGCCACACAGGGAAAGGCCCGCGAACCGCCAAAAAAAAAAAAATTGTAGAAGAGCTTAGCCCCCTTGCCTCAAAAAAAAAAAAAAATTGTAGAAGAGCTTAGCCCCCTTGCCTCAAAAAAAAAAAAAAATTGTAGAAGAGCTTAGCCCCCTTGCCTCAAAAAAAAAAAAAAATTGTAGAAGAGCTTAGCCCCCTTGCCTCAAGAAAAAAAAAAAAAAATCCCTCAGCTCTGCTAGCAAATCTCCCCTCTGTTGGGCTCAGACCTGCACCCTCAGGCTGAGCATGGAACTGATATCTGAAGTCAGATACCTGACTCTCCCCAGCTGCTGGTCTTCCCCTCCGCCACTTGGGGATGCACACAACCTAGGTGCTCAAAACGTTCAGCAAAGACCTCCTACGCAAATAACTTACGATGGCCACAACTATGAGTCATCACACAGGCCAGACTGCTCAGACATATCTGGATCCCACTTTTGGCTCAAGCCAAACCTCTGCCTCATTATCCACTTGGAGCAGCAAGATTAACGCCTGTGAAAAGATTAGCGCACGATCCAAGATAGAGTGTAATCAAATGCTAGACAAAATATACGGCCTCTAAGTTCTCTAGGGTTTCAGGGCCAGAAGAGGTTAGTGTTGTTAAGAAAGACCACAGGTGAGGACAGCAGTGTGCCGAGCCCTAAAGCAATGGCGGGATTTTGATGAGGGACCCTGTGTCATTAATTCTACTTGAGGGGTATTGAACGTGCACATCCTTACAGAGGACACTCCATGAGTTTTCTAATTTCAGGGTTTTAATTGAAACCAAGTGACTGGCTTATTTTTTCCCCCCATCTTCTGGCACTAGAGAGATAAGCATTTGAGTTCCAATTCCATGCTTTAATGTACTGAAGTGATCAGGGAAGAGATGCAGTGTCTTAGATCAAAGTAGAAACTGCATAGACCGGAAGTTATTAGATTCTAGTGTTTGCTGATGGATTGGATGTGAAGGTGAGGAAAAGAAAGGAGTTAAAAATGACTGCAAGAATTTTGGCCTGATAAGTTGGGAGGGTGAAGGCCCCACCAGCTGGGATAAGGAAGGCTGCAGGTTGAAGATGTGTTTGAGGGGAGATGAGGAGTCCATTTCTGGATATTTTCCATTTGGTATCCACATGGAGATACCGAGCAGCCAGTTAGATATATGAGTCCGGAGGGCAGTAGAAAGCTTTGGGGTGGAGATACAACACTGAAGTCATTGGCATTGAGATGGGCTTTAAAAACCACCTAAAAGTGGGAGGAGATGGAAAAAGAGGCCAAGTCCCGCGTCTGAGCCCCTTGAGTTAAGGGGGCAATCCAACATATCCAACATTCTCAATAATTAATTTGTATTCAGAACCTTGGGCTTCCCTTCCCTGCAAGCTACTTCCAGTGCAGCTTCCAGAATCAATGAGCTGCCACGCGGTGTCTGCTGGATGCTGAGCAATTGTCTTCTGCCGTGCAGGACATTCGCAGACTCCACTACCTGAGCCAGGCACCACTGCCATCTGCTGGGCACTCATGAGGCTTCTCCTGGTGCAGCTGCACCCCTGGATGCCAGGATGCTGTCTCCTGCAGAGCTGTTGCTGTCTGGGGTACGTGAGGTCTCGGAAGTGGGTGGAATGGTGGTGGTGTGTATGTAGGGGCATACAGGTTTACCAAAGCAGTACGGCTTACGGCCCCAAAGTTAATAGCTGAAAACTCCAAATTCTCCCTCCTGCAGCCATCTACCCCCATCACATTCACAGAATTCAAAGCCTAGTGACAAATACCATGCCAACATGAGGATTGTCCCTTCCCTGACCCCACTGGACATGCTTATCTGTTTGACCTTCTCTTCCCTTGGAATGAATTCTCCCCTGGGAGGTTTCTTCATCCTTCATTCAAATAGACATTTGGCAAGTGTAGCACATCGGTTTGCCAGACATGCCTAGATATGCATCAGTCCAAACAGTGGGGCTTTTAGGCGTATCATGGGGCCCAAGTTCAGACTTTTTCATATGAGAATGCATCTCGCATATTAGTTACTCGGAAGTCTACTGGTTTAGCTTGCCACATATCTGATTCATAGTAACATGCAAAAAGATGGGATCTGCTGATGTGTAGGTTTGTTTTCTGAAACGTCTTTGATCATTAGTCTGAAGGAAACAGAATTTCGACTGGCATCAGCTAAGACAGAGCACTTATGTGGCAGTTGCGAGCCATTTGCTATTTAGCTGGTTTGGAGGTGAAAATATGCAGAAGTCTTCTGGACAGTCATTATGCTTTTACATAGTGCACAACGCTTAAAAGTATGTGGAAATGTGACTATTTTTTTTTTAAACTCATTACTTTTAAACGTTTTTTCCAAAGACTGTTTGCTTTTAGTTTAATTTAATTTTTTATTTTTGGCTGCGTTGGGTCTTCCTTGCTGCGGGCGGGCCTTCTCTAGTTGCCGCGAGCGGGGGCTACTCTTCGTTGCGGTGCACGGGCTTCTCATTGCAGAGGCTTCTCTTGTTGCGGAGCACGGGCTCTAGGCACGCGGGCTTCAGTAGTTGTGGCTCGCGAGCTCTAGAGCGCAGCCTCAGCGGTTGTGGTGCACGCGGTTAGTCGCTCTGCGGCATGTGGGATCTTCCCGGACCGGGGCTCGAACCCGTGTCCCCTGCACTGGCAGGCGGATTCTTAACCACTGAGCCACCAGGGAAGTCCTGAAATGTGACTATTGAAATCGCATTTTTATTCATCTTGTTAGTTTTTATTATGCTCATGCTTTAAACATTTTTAAGTTTCAAAGTTTAAAAAAAATTATATTACCATTAGGAACCTACATAGGCCTTAATATATACTTGTTTTTGAAGGGGGCAGGCCCCACAGAAGGCTTTGTCCATGTACGTATCTTACTCGTTATACCACTTCCCCTACTATATTATCTGTAGATCTGCTGAGACAAGGCTGACATTCTGCTGGTCAGTGTTTATTCTGATGGCTAGGAGTACCCTTTGATGAGTCCATGCCAATGTCACATCAGTCAATAAATATTTTGAGTAGCATCCCCGGTTTTAGATAGAGCTGTTAACCTATTGATATAGTAATTTACATTTTATAGAATGATTTTATATACTTATTACCTTGGAAAATTATAACAACCCTATGAGGTAGATGGGGGAGGTGTATCGATAATAGTCATTACTTTCATTTGGAAGATAAGAAAACTCAAAGTCACAGTGACTATGCCCCAAATTATAGCATAAGAAAATATCAGTGTCATCTTTAGAACTCAGGACCCCTGATCCCCAGGAAAATGTTCTCTTCATTAGGCAATGCTCCCTTCTCAAGGTTCTTCTGCCTTTTGTGTCATTATCCACATGCACTCTGGTTTCTCTTCAGAGTTACTATAAAGGAGAGAGAAAAACAGATACCATATGTTAACACATATATGTGGAATCTAAAAAAAAATGAAAGAAAGAAAATGGTCAGAAGAACCTAGGGGCAAGACAGGAATAAAGATGCAGACCTACTAGAGAATGGACTGGAGGATACGGGGAGGGGGGAAGGGTAAGCTGGGACAAAGTGAGAGAGTGGTATGGACGTATATACACTACCAAACATAAAATAGATAGCTAGTGGGAAGCAGCCGCATAGCACAGGGAGATCAGCTCAGTGCTTTGTGACCACCTAGAGAGGTGGGATAGGGAGGGTGGGAGGGAGACGCAAGAGGGAGGGGATATGGGGAGATATGTATATGTATAGCTGATTCACTTTGTTATAAAGCAGAAACTAACACACCATTGTAAAGCGATTATACTCTAATGAAGCTGTTAAAAAATAAAAAAAATTAAAAATTAAAAAAAGTAGGAGAAAAGGTAGAAACTTTTGCTTGGACATACTTCCCACAATTCCTTCTGTTTACAAAGTGGCATCGCCTCCTCATTCTGGGTTTGCATGTTTGGGAGGAATGTCCTATCTACATGGAAAAATGAAGATGTGAATTTATAGGCTGATGTATAAGCTAGAGGAGAGGAGTGTTTGGTGGGTGATGACAGGTGTGTGAGGGCTGTGAGGTTGTGAGCAGGTGGGTGAGAGGGTGTGATGGAGCACAGTGATGTCAGGCTGAGTAACATTTCCTCTCCACAGGGTAATTTACTATGGGACACTTGACACAGCAGGAAATGGAGGAGTAGATAGTGTAAGAACAGCTGGAACACCTGGAGAAACTTTATACTTGGAGGGAACTGTGGATTCAACGTCTTCATTTCATTTGCTACCTGGTATTGTTTGTTATCTTTCTTTGGATGGATTAGCTGTTGTTTTGGGGGTTTTTTTCCCCCTAACTGCGTGCCAAGCTTCCAGATGGAAGGAATGGTATTTTGCCTCATTTTCTCCCTGCAGTGTCTGGCCAGCAGACATTGCATGTGTTTAGAACCCATTGTTAATTGATTGATTCCTGCCATTCCCAGTGGTCGTATATCTTATTGCTCTGCAAGCTGTAGTTAAAAAAATCCATGAGCCCCAATAAGGAAAATCAGTTCACAGTTGCTGCTTCCCTTAACTCTTAAGGAGTCCAAGCACAGCAATGCTGTCATTTTGGTCTGTAAATAGACTTTTTAGTCAAAAATTTAACCAAAAAACCTGAATAAACATTTTGGAAAGTCTGGCTAAAATAGTTCTCTCAGAAAGGTTTTGTTTACCTAACCTTAATAATTTTACACCCTTAATCATTTCTTTTCCAAGTTTTGCCCCATGATCCATCTCATCCCAGATTTTCCTAGTTATCATTTGCTAGCAGTAGAAATTTAGGGGCAGAAAGGATAAAATGTGAGCTCCATGAAGGTTAAGATGTGGCCCAAAAAAGGTGATTGTAGTAGAT
Source organism: Neophocaena asiaeorientalis asiaeorientalis (assembly GCF_003031525.2). Lineage (NCBI taxonomy): Eukaryota > Metazoa > Chordata > Mammalia > Artiodactyla > Phocoenidae > Neophocaena > Neophocaena asiaeorientalis. Next base: position 4,100,931 of record NW_020173550.1, read on the forward strand.
TGCAAACATGGCCACCAATGATTCTTCTCCCTCTTCTACAGCCCCTTGTAACTGTGTGTATAGGTCTTGTCACATTTGGAGTCTCTTTCTCCACTCCTTAAATGTGGGCTGAACTTGATTTTTGTCAATGGGACATTAATTAATGTGATGCAAGCAGAGACTTGAAGAGTACATCTTCACTGGGACTTTGCCCTCCTGCTACTCTTGCAATCTGGGGCTGCCATGTGAACAAGTCCAGGCTAACTGACCACACGAGAGCCACGCAGCTCAGTTGCCTCTGTTGCTCCAGCTGATAGCCAGCCAAACCCCAGAAGCAGAGACACCTTAGCTGACTGACAGCTGACCAAAGACACAGGAAAGACCCCCAACGGAGACTAGCAGAAGAACCACACAGCTGAGCCCTGACCAAATTGCCACTCTGACAGATTGTGAGCTAAATAAATGGTTGGTGTTTTAAAGTACTAAATTTGGGGTGGTTATAAAGCAAAAGCCAACTAATACAGTGCTCACCAAAAATTTCTTGAATAGATAAATAAAATGAATGAATGAATGAAATGAAATAGGTGATTATTTTATGCAGTCTCTCCATTCCACAAGTAAAGAAAGTGAAGTCAAAATAGTTAAATAACTTGGCTAATATTAGACAGCCAGTTAGTGGAGGGGCCAGTATAAAATACCGATTGTCCTTTTTTTTTCAAATAATGTTCTGGCTCCCTAATAATATTGTAAGTTTCTTGGGACCAGGAATCTTCACTTCTTTAGATCAGCAGTGTCTAACAAAGTATTTTATGCATTTTCTCTATAAAAATTACTTTTGAACATAGAATACATGCACACAGCTCACAGGTGAAAAGTTACAGAAGATTCAGTGAAAAGCAAATCTCTCTCCCATCCCTTTTACTGAGCTTCCCAATTTTCTTCCCTAGAGGCATTTACCGTCAAAAATATTTTTGTTTGCTTGGTGGTTTTGTTTTGTGTACAGTATATAGTATACATCATACAGATGTATACTGATGGTCTGTCCTACGTGTATACTGATGGTCTGTCCTACATTTGGTATAGAAGATGGTGACTAAAGCTTCAGGCTTGTTTCCAAAATTCAGGGAAAAGAAAGTAGGGGCAACATAGAAAAGCCAGCCTCCTGCTTTCCTCCCAGCCACCCATTACACTATTGACAAAGCCACACTATTTGTGGAGACAAAGTTGAGACAGAAAAGAATCAGGGCTGATCAGAGTAAATTTATCTTTTAGGTTTTGGTGATCTATATCTGTCCTGGTAAAGCTAAGGAAAACAACAGCAATGTGGAAACGTAGGAGTTTCCCAGGACACTGACCTAGATCCGTGTCCTTAAATGTTTTGTCTGGGTCAGAAACAACTGAAATGTATCTCCAAAGCATAAAGCTTATAAGTGGTTTCTCCATATCTGTGGTTCTGCATCTGCAGATTCAACAATCCCCCATCCCTGTCACACACAACTGTAGTTATTTATGACCGAAAAAAAAAAAAATCCGTGTAGTACTGGCAACAAAGGAGAAAGGAAAGAATTGAATCCCAGGACAAATCAAGAAGGATGGGGCTTTCAACAGTTTAAAATGTGGTAGAGAAACTAAAAAAAACGAAGGCTGAAAAAGAGTGTGGGGTTAGTTGGAAGGAGGCCACTACCCCATGGAAGTTCAATATAAATACATTTAAGTAGCAGCTGGGAGGGAAAAGCCAGATTGCTGGGGATTAGGAAATGAGGGAAAGAAGGAAGGAGGACTTACAGGGAAACTGAAGGTAGCACGTGATGACCATGTGTGCGAAGCTTTTTTGGCTATGCTAGGAGAGTGAAAGATGAGGTGGTAGAAAAGGAGAAGACACTAAAATAAAGCTTTTTATATTTTTTGAGGTCATTTTTAATATAGGGAAGTTCAGACATGTTTGAAAATGGAAAGAAGCTCCCAAAAAAAGGTTAAAAAAAAAGAAAAATTTAAAATAAGGGAGACACATTCAGTTGTATTAATAACATATGTAACATTCTGTCAAAGTGCTTCAAAGTACTTGATTTCACAGGTATTTCCTATTCTAAATACACTTATATGCCATACAAATTTGTAGGTCTTTCCCTCTGTCCAACAAGGCAAAAAATTTTATAGTTACATTTTAGGTTCTTATCAAAGTTTTAAAAATACACATTTTCTTTTCTCACCTCTTCTTCCTCTCTTTCCCCTAATACCTTCTCCTGTCACAGTTCCTATTCTACACGTGCCTATTTGTTTCAGCATCCGTCCTGTCAGAGATCATGAATGTCATCCCCCTGACCCTGTCGGTCATTTTCTTTCAACACAGCTCCACAAAATTGTTCGAGCCTAAAATGTTGCTCTGTTTCTCCAAATTTTTCACTGTCAGAATTTTATAGTTCACCTCTTCTCTACAAGAGGACTTTAGGCAGGGACTTTTCTCCTTCTCCAGAGTGACGTAAGTTCTCACCAGCCATCTGATGCATAATACGCTTCCCACACCATCTAGCCTTCCATTGTGGTGACCATCGCATGAGGCAGGCAGACCTCACTCTCAGCAGAGTGTTTTTTCTACCACGATGACATCTCCGTTTTGCGGGGTGAGCGTTCTTTAGGTCCTCGAGGCCTTTTTCGTGTGTGCCAGGGTTTCCTGCAAATGGGAGAGCTAACTTTCTTTCTGCAGGTGCCCATGGAAACAGGTCCTTCTCAGCATTGCCCTGCACTTGCTTCTTCTCACCCACTCCCCTTGCCTTGCATTAGGTATGTCTTCTTTTTGGAGGCTAACTGGAAGCATGGCCTAAGAAAGTTTTCACAAGAGAATTGTACAGTTGCACAAAATCGGATCGCCTTGATGTTACATTCTGGAAATTTCATGGCCCTGGGAAATCAGGGAGTGGGTGGTTTGTTGTCAGTACTCCCAACATCTCTTTCTGAGATTCTGTTGGGCCTCTTTCCACTTCTCTCCCCGAAGGGCTCTTGCTGTTAAAACTGGGGCAAAGGGCTTCCCTGGTGGTGCAGCGGTTGAGAGTCCGCCTGCCGATGCAGGGGACGCGGGTTCGTGCCCCGGTCTGGGAAGATTCCACATGCCGCGGAGCGGCTGGGCCCGTGAGCCATGGCCTCTGAGCCTGCGCGTCCGGAGCCTGTGCTCCGCAACAGGAGAGGCCACAGCAGTGAGAGGCCCGCGTACCGCAAACAAACAAAAACAAACTGGGGCAAAGACATTCATGAGAAGGCGTCAGTAACTTTATAGGGAGAAGGCAGTGATGGATGTGGTCCTCCCATGATGATTTCTTAGACACCATGAAACTCCAAGGAAGAGATATGTTTGGGACAGGGCAGGGTTTCCTAGGTGTTCTCCAGGCCCTCACATTCTCACCTTCTCTGCTTGCTCATGAGATGGCTCTGACGGTAATTTTCAGTACTTATGCAAAGTCTTGAGGCTGCCTTTTAGCCAGTGCCTGCATGTACCCCATCACCACCTCAAAGCTCCATCCTGCTCTGACAGGCTGGCCCCCTGCACGTAAAGGTTGTACCTTCCCTGTCTCGTCTCTGGCGACTTTGGTGTTCAACTTCCCTGAACTGGAAGAAGAGGAAAGAAGAAGAACTGAAGAACCCTCCTGGTTGAGAATTCATTCCAGCACAGTTACCCAGCACCGAGCGGCGCCTCCCACACACAGCCCATGGCTCCCAGCATGGTGTCTGCACAGCCTGGCCCCTGTATCAGCTTTGATAAGAGCCCGGGTGTAATCAGCGCAGCCGCAGTTCTCTGGCTCTGATTTTCCCTTTGTGGCTTCTTCATTCCTGTTGATAATTAAAGGAAGCTTTTCTTGCCATGCTGAAGGCTATATAAAATAAGTTAATAAGTAATAAAAGAAATGGCTTGGAGCCAGGAACTGCTTCTGGGATCCTTCCCATCCTTGTGGTGTCGTTACTGAGGGGAAGCTTGGCTCAAAACAAAACTCAGCCTTTGGAATCGGATTGCTGAGAGAGCAAGCTCAGCTTGGCACTCTGCTGAAAATGTAAGATGCATAGAGAACATTCTGTGAGAGTGTTTATATGGGCCTTGGCCTTTGAAGGAGATGGACCAGTGGTATTTCTTCCTATCTTCCCGTCTAGGATTTGCTTCTCTTAAACCCTAGATTTCTTAATTCTCTTTGTCATCTGTAACACTTTAGGGCTCATCCTATTGTATTAAGTTTAAAATAAATGCAGAGGAGACTTGATCTCCAAAGAGTATGTATACTCAAACATCAATTCCTTTTCCACCTTTTCAAAGTTTTATGTGGACCCAACATTAAAGATGAGTGCCTTGGGGCGTCCCTGGTGGCGCAGTGGTTGGGAGTCCGCCTGCCGATGCAGGGGACACGGGTTCGTGCCCCGGTCCGGGAAGATCCCACATGCCTTGGAGCGGCTGGGCCCGTGAGCCATGGCCGCTGAGCCTGCGCGTCTGGAGCCTGTGCTCTGCGGTGGGAGAGGCCGCAGCAGTGAGAAGCGCGCGCACCGCAAAAAAAAAAAAAAAAAAAAAAAAAAAGATGACTGCCTTGAAAGAGTGGTTTATTTGGGGTTTACTGTCTGTCCACTTATGCTCTCTTGAAGTGGCCATGGGTCATTTTCCTCTTCCTGGAGGCCTTGGATAAACCCTCTGTAATGAGGTTTAGGCTCCATCACCTGTTTTGATTAGTCACAGATGCTTTTCTTGCATTCAGTCTGCCTTTGGCACAAAGGGAGAGAAAAGTTGAGGCCGTTCTTCAAGTTATTTGGGTTAAAAAAAAATCCCCATAGTCAACTTCCCTGTCAAAAAAGAAGGTGATTTTGGATGTGAATGACCCAAGATGTCTGTCTCAATGAATGAGTATAATTGATGCTCAAGACACATATTTGCTTTTATCAGCTGTTCACATTGTTCTCTGGCATCAAAAAGGCACAACGCTGTAAAGGACTGGAAGGACAGTTCCAGGAGCACCTCGCAGCAAAGCCTCTAATGCAACCCCTCTGAGGCCTTGCAGCCCCCAGTCCACTGGCTTGTAAGTACAGCACTAACAAAATTAACTAAGGTCTATTCTGGAATTACGTGCAGTTCATCTCTGGTTTCTGTGTTTGACATTCAGCTTCCGGTTTCATATATTTCTCCCCATCCATCCCTTGTACTGACTTCATAGTTGCATTCAAAACCTTAACGTGAACTCTCTTTCCTTCCGGAATGCTGATGCATCATTTCTTATCTGCTTCACATGTACTGTCCCAGGGTTAGTCTTGGTTGATTCCAGATTTTCTACCCTAAGTTGGCCCCTGACTCCAGCTCTTCTTAAGGTTACTCACTGTGAAACTTGACTGCAGGGCAGGTGATGAAACAGTTACTGCAGTACATCTATTTGCTGACTCATCCTGGAATCCCAAAGATATACTTATGATAACTTCCGCTGAAATTAATCAACCACATTCTAAGACCAGGGCTGCCACAATGCACAACTGCAGGGCACTCAGTTCACAAAGGGTGCAATGTGAATGGTGCTTCCCAGAGTTGTGCTGTGTGAAGACTTAGATGAAAGCTTTGTCCATGTCAACAAACTCTGTCTTCAACCTCAATGTACAAAACCATATTTTAGAAGAATCTGAAAACTGACATGTTTAGTGATTGTGAAAATTTTAAGATCAGACTTGCCATACAGTTAACTGATTTATTATTGTCTTCTGTGTCTACACCCTAGGTACAGGGGAAACAGCCACATTCAAGCTGGTCATCTACCATATTATAGAGACGGAAAGTGGATTATATATACCTACAAGAGACACTTTCTTTCACAGCAACTCTTAACACACTTAAGCATCTTTATCCCTAGTTTTCTCAACTGTTTTCAACCTGGGACATTTCCTACTATTCAGGGTCTTTGTTCTATTTTGGGTTAGCCAATCTCCTTCCTCACACATACTGAATCCTGACCTCCTCCTTCTTTTTACCTGTAAAAGATGGGTTTTGGCAATTTTGTTTGGCAATTATACTTTCTTATGTACCTTCTGGAATTCTTTGTTGGAAGGTTGGGAGAGATGGGTTCTTTTGTTACCAGGAGGACCAGGAATTGGACTAAGCTATAGACATATCCTTTCTGTGTGTGTGTGTGTGTGTGTGTGTGTGTGTGTGTGTGTGTGTGTGTGTGTGTATGAATATGACTCTGGTGTCGGCTTTGTATCCCTTCATTTATTTACTGTTACTGTAAGAGGATTGGATGATATAGCTCCAGTGATATCACTGGTTATTGAACATGTTACCTCTGATGATTTAGTACTTTTTGAATGTCTACTGTGTGCAGAGTGCTGTGCTAGAACTAAAGTAGCAAATAAGAGAAACATGGATCTGATGTTATATCAATGGAGACAAATATTTCACAATTTGCTACAGAATATTTCATTCTAGTTCCTTTAAGTTACCTTGAGAGAGAAGATAGTAGACTAGAGGATGATAAAGGGCAACTAACATGTCTTGGGGGAAAGGAAAGACTTCTTTGAGCCGGAGTTGAGATTTGAATACAGAGTAAGAATAGATAAGGCAAAGAGGTGAAGTTATGGTGAAAAAAGAATTGGGCGATAGATGTGAGTTGGCATTAAATGTTCCAGGTAGGGCCTAAGACATATGAAGATCCCGAGCCAGGAAGAAAAATGCCATATTCAAGGAACTGAAAGAAAGACAGGGTGGCAGGAGTATAGAGAGCTTGGGGAAGCATGTGATAGGAGTCAGCAGAGGTCAGGTGATATATGACCTTCTAGATCATGTTAAGGATACTATCACACGTCAGACTCTCCAGGAAGCAGACTCTGAGATGCAGATTAGCAGGTAGGAAGTGTAAGGATCTGTATCCATGACCAGGTGAAGAAAGTAAGACTGTCTGGGCAGAGAGATAAGTTGGACTATAATACAGTCACAAGAAACTTATCAGTCCATCCTAGAGGGAGCTGTGAGAGCCCTTCAGAGTTGTTACAAGTTTAGGTAAGAAGGCTAGGTCTTTATAATTTCTCAAGTGCCAGTTGACCACTGGTTGAATGGTCACTTCCCTGAGAAAGGGTGTGTGATCATGGTTGAGGTAGCTTTCTTTCTCTGAGGGCAAATCCTGGAGAGGGATTCAGCTGAGAGCTATCAGCTGCTACATACCAGAAGCTGGGGGAATGCGCACCTTGGTCCTGAGTGGGAAAACCTTGGTGCACACAATGGCATTCACTACAGATATTATTCTAAGTCTGGTTAGAAAGCAGTGGCAGGTTTTCAACCTGTAAGTAATATCATATTTGTGTAAAAAGGTTATATTGGCTGTTGCGTAGAGGATAGATTGGAAGGTGGCAGGTTTGGCTCCAGAAATACCAGCTACAAGGCTGTGGCAGCAATTCAGGTAAAAGATAAAAATAGATTGACTGTATGATGGCAGAAGAGATGAAAGTGTGCATCGGGTTAGTTATGGAAAAGAGGATCTGACAACAGATTGGTTGTGGGAGACTGAATGATAGAGAGATTCAAGTATAATCACAGAGTTCCTGGCTTATAGTACTGGGAGGATGGTAAGGTCATTCACTGAGCTTCTTTTATTTTGAGAAGAGTAGATCTTAGTTCAATTTAGGGTAAGTTAAACTGAAGTGCTTGTGAGGCATGCAAACAGTGGAGCTAGTTGGATGTGTGATTTTCAAGCTCAGAAAAGATGTCTGGGCCGCAGAGGTAAATTTTAGAAAGGTCATGGTATATGAGACCATGGGCTTAGGTAAAAGGTGGCCTAGAAAGTAGTGTGGAGTAAAAATGAATTTAAAAATGACCCTAGAGGAACTCCCACTTTTCAAGATCAAGTGGATGAAGAGCTCCTAACTAAAACAGAAGAGGAATAACCTAGAGGGGTAGGAGGAAAGCTAAGAGAGTGTAACATCACAGAAAACAAGAAGTGCGTCAAGATGAAGTTTCAAATGCTGCTTCTGTAGTTGGTAAAACTATAGCCATGCTTTAGACACTTTTTATATTGTTATAAAATGCTATCATCGAAAAACGATGTAAATGTATGTAAAAATAAGGTTATGGAGTTTTCTGTTTCTTTTTCGGTCAGAGCTACTTTAGCCAAGGTTTTAAATAATTGATGGTTGTTCACAATATCCGAATTAAAGAAATACTTTCCCCGGATGCAAAGAAGGGAACATTCCTTTTACCACATAAAAAAATAACTGGTGAAGATCTACTGAGTGCCTACTCTGCTCCAGCACTCAGCTAATTACTGTTGGATGCATGGAGGCCAAGGTCAGGTCTGTGCTCTTAAGAAGCTTAAAACCTACTTGAAGAAATAAGACCTTCTCCTTCATTAGGTATGCCTTAATACCCAAATAAATGATGCTACAGGATATAAGAGCAAAAATTATGGGACAGGGAGATCAGGAAGGGGTTAGGTGGAGATACTGAAATTTTTCACTTGGCTCTGAAGGTTGGGTAGGATCTGGGTGGGAGGGAAGATACTTCAGGTGAAGGGTAGGATTTATGAAAAGGTGGAGAGGGTGAAATAGGCAAGATACATTTAGGAGATTTTAATAATGGAAAAATGCATAAACGTGGTGTTACGTGAACGCTGTTTAAAATAACTGTCATATTCTAAATTCTTACCTAGTTGAGAGGCCTTTGAATATCCTGATATTCAGTTTGTAATATCTTTTGATGTTTTGAAATTTTCTGATGAAATATTTGCTTTTCTTTTGAATTTTAATTGGTGTGTGCCTTGCTTTGTGGTTTCAGATTGGCTAACTTAGCCGTCAAGCCCAGAGAGGTTTCCTCTGAAATGCGGTCCAGTGAATCCTACGTTGTACTTCATTCTTTTATCCCTACCCCACACAAAGAGATCATAGCATATGCTTTTACTAGTGAATTATAGGTAACGGTTTGGGTGATGTTTTAAAATCCAGAATGGGTAATTCTTTGAAGCATCTAAAACCTTTGCTTACACACTCTTTCCACATTTATTTAGAATTGATAGACTGTAAAAAGGGGAAAATACGATCAGCACATATATGTTGAAATAGTCAGCAGGCATAGATCCACAGCATTATGTTTATGATAATTGAACTTATTTATTAAGTGGCAGATTGCCGTCTGGCTCTTTCCCAAACGTATGATACTGAATATCATTTAGCAGGCTTGTGCAAACCTAAACTGCTATGTGCTTATCTTTTCATGTTTGCTGTGATTGCAACCAGTTCCCAAACTGAACAGCTCCGGAGAGTATCGTTGACATCCTGCTTTATGTAAATTCCATCTTCTATATAAACAAAGAGATTAAAAAACAGAAGCTAAAAAACTATGAAAGTTGAAGGACCAGTACGTTCAATATCCAAATATGTTGGTACCCAGAAAGAAGAATTAATTTATTAGTAATACAAAATATTCACAAAACTACAGATCATGAGTTTCCAGATTGAAAGGGCCTACCAAGCATTCAACATAATAAATATCTTTTAAAACAGTCACCCCTTAGCATCTCATTATGAAATTCAAAAACTCCCAGGATAAAAAGAACCAAAACATTTTCCAAGGGAAAATACGAACGAATCACATCAAGGAGTAGAAATCAGAATAACAATGGCCTTCTCAGTGGCAACTCTGGAAGTTATGAGGCCATGAATCAATTCCTTCAAAATTCTGAGAGAAAATAATTTTTACCTAGAATTCTATACCTAGCCAAAATACCAAACTAGGAACTAAAATAAAGATATTTTCAGACATTAAGTATGTTGGGTAATTTACCTCCCAAGCTGCTGAGTAATGCCGTCTGCCAAAGTAAAGGAGTACCCCAGGAGAGAGGCTAACTCAGAATCCAGAAAATTTAATAGCGTCAGGAACAAAGATCCTAAAACTATCTAAAAAGTTAAAACTTATACAAAGGATCAAAATACACCAGTCTTTTAGAGAGCAATCCTGCATGCTAGAAGGAAATGGAACACAGCCTTTAAAATTCTTGGGGAAAATCAATTTCAACCAAGAATTCTTTACTCAACCAAACTATCAATCAGGTGCTGGAGTAGGTAAAGATTGGTTTGTGCCCATGCTACATAGCGTTAGATATTGGGCCTATCCCTTCCTCCTGTGGCTGTGGGGAAGCTAGTGGCTTCCAGAAGGCGATAGCCCAGACTTCACCTCTACCTACTTACACCCTTTTCAGGCAGAGCTACCATAAGTGGCACAGACTGTGCATTGCACAATTAATCATAATTGAAAAAACTTTTTTTCTTCTCTTTCCTTCAGGACCTTTTGTTTTTTTGGTCTCTGGCTTTCCTCAAATATCTGATGATCCATGGCAGTATTTAATATTTGGGAGTGAAATTTTAAAAGGTAACCTCTGTGTGAGGCTTGTCAACTGGTGTGTTCACTGTAGGATGACTGGGGCAGGCTGTTTCACTGGGCTGGTCAATTTCTCCAGAAAAGAGTCTTTTAATCTTCTGTTGGGGGCTTATAAGCTGACTGTTTTTATTCTAGGAGTCAAATAAGGGACGGAACAGTGAGTCTCGCTGTTCAGTATGTTTACTTTCCTGTAATCCCTACGTAGGACTCTGGTCCTCAGCTGAGCCTGGTGTTCCTTTAAGACATTCTTACGCCACTGCCTAAGAAGCAGCCAGTCTTCTGGTTTCTTTTGGGGGGAAGGGGAGGAGAATTATATATTTCTATTTTTTTGTCCTTGTAGATTTATGCCTTTAAAAAAACCCTTTTCCTTGTTTTTCCTAGAGATTTGAAAGGCATTGAAAGTTGATCTTTGTTTTTAATCTCCTCTGTTTAACCTGTGGCCAGAGGCATCTCCTTTGGAGCCCAGGGTCTCCTGTCCCTTTAGACACTTTCTAGGGCTGTGATGTGAATCTCAGACCTCCATATCACTGCAGCCACAGTGAATTCTAGAAGGTGGTGGTCCGTGAAGCTATATCCACTAGCTGTGCAGAGTCTGCCTTCATGCGTGGTGGTTTCTCACTTACTACAATCTCCAGTGTCCCTCCTTAGGGCCACCAAAATAACGCCTCACCAGGGTTTTGAATGGATTCCAGAACAAATAAAATGTGTTGTCTATTAGCCGGGCCACACTCTATGAATTTATTATGCCTCTTGTCCTCTGGAAGACTCTGCCTGCCACCAATGAACACTTGAGTCCTGCCAGCCCCAACGTTGGTTCCCATCTCTGTCATCATGTCATCTACAATGCAGCCTCTCCAGGCCCCTATCTTCCCACTTCCTACTCTTCTCACCCCCAAGCTAACTCCTACATCCCTCTTCTCTTTGCTGCTCTCTTGCTCACCATTCCTGGTAGAACGACATGATTAACACGCTTTTCTTTGTCTTTACATCTTTACAGAATTCTTCCTAACATCTTTGTTTAACTTGGCTTAACCTGACTACATTTTAAACCTTATGAGCCCCCTTTAAAATATTTCATAATTCTTTTGGTTCTTTTTCATCATCTTTAAAAAAAATTTTTTTTAATTGGAGTATAGTTGATTTAAAATGTTACGTTAGCTTCTTTGGTACAGCAAAGTGAATCAGTTATACGTACACATATATCCAGTCTTTTTTAGATTCTTTTCCCATATAGTCCATTGCAGAGTATTGAGTAGTGCTCCCTGTGCTATACAGTAGGTCCTTATTAGTTATCTATTTTATATATAGTCGTGTGTAATGTCAATCCCAGTCTCTCAATTTATTCCTGTCCCCTCCCCACACTTCCCCCCAGTAACCATAAGTTTGTTTTCTACATCTGTGACTCTATTTCTGTTTTGTAAAGAAGTTCATTTTTTGAGTTTAGAATTTGCTTATTTTTGAGTGGTATGGGATAAAGAAGTGCCTTCAAGTAAAATGTTTTGCTTGTGTCAGCATACTTTTAAAGTTCATATTATAAATTTCATTAAAATACAATTTTACATTGGATTCTCCAGCCAAGAAAGAGAAAAATAGAAATTTACATATATATATTAATAATAGAGATTATTCATTATTACCTATACATATTTAAATATTTTATCATACGTACATTTTAACTGTTCCCATTGAAAAAATGAAGCATACTTTTTATTTTACTGTGAATTAAAACACATCTATTTTAGAAACTAAGTTGACATTTAATCATATATTGCTTCATCAGGAAAACACTTTATGGTCTAATGTTCAGGATTACTTCACTTTCCATTTTAACTGAAACTTAGCTCTTCTCATAAGGATGCTGTCTTCTTACAGCTCTCTTGAGTAGAGACAGCTGTCCCCTCATCTCACAGGGCTCAAATATGCCATCAACAACTTCCTTCCCTTTGCCAATCTGACCACAGTTGTCTGAATTTCGGGAACTCTCCTTTATTAGTTAAGGACATTGTCACCTGGCTCACTGTCCTCTCCCATCTTCCACAGGATTGTGTGCTATAATGGTTGCTTGCCCTCTTCAGGCTGCGGAGGGGAGCAATGTGTCTTACATGTTTGACAACACTAGCCTGGAGCAGCTCTGCATTGCCTCTGAAATCATAAACTCCAATAACTGCCCTCTACCCACAACTCTCTATGCCTGTAGTCCTTCCACTTACCCCAAGTACACTGGGATCGGACCTCACTATGATCTCAAATATCTCATTTCCTTTTACTCTCTTGGTCCATGAGCCTCCTTCATGGTTTGACTTCTTCCCCATCTAGCCTAGACCTCCATCGCATTATTTAACTAGTATTTTTTTCTATCATTCTCAATACCTTATTGTAGTATCAAAAGATGACATTTATTAGCATGTTTAGGTGGTAGGTATGTTACTGACCACTTTACATAGATGATATGTCATTCTTTAAATAAAAAGCTCTATGGTTAGATACTTCCATTATCTTTAATTTATAGATGAAGAAACTATGACTGAGAAAGGTAAGATACCTTGCCTCTGGTGACATGGCTGGAAAGAGTTATACTGACTTTCTGTTTAGCTCCAGAACCACTACTCTTTTAAATCATTGTGCTCACATCTCAGCTGTTTCCTCTTATCTGCCTTGCAATTGCCCCTTGGATCATTTTTGTCATCCCCTTTTTCTACACTTATATCAGGACTTCTGATTGCTGCTGGAGAAAAATCACCACAGTGCTTGGTACCATGACAGAATCATGGTCTGCAGAATCACCTGGGCTTTTCTGTTACTCCAGTTTACATGCACCTTATCAGAAAACCTTTCCATTTCTGCAGTGGCAATTCCAAACTTTCTTTACAATCCTCAAGTCCTTTACCTTCCTCCTATCTCGTTTGCTCTTAGCAAATGACTTTAACTCCTACTTCACTAAGCAAATCATGACTATAAGGTATAAATTAATTTTCTGCCCACACTGACAAATAGACTTATATCTGCAACTACTGTAGCCTCTTTTCCTGCAGTCCGAGAAGATGCTGACTCTGCTCAAGACTAATTCTTATGTCTGGATTCTGGACTCATACTCTTCTATCTAGTCCAAGATAAGGATCACAGCACACATTTCGCGCTTTGTCTTCCATACTTTCTGTCTTCCCATCTCCACTCGTTCCTTCTCCTCACTGTGATCCATATCCTCTGTTAGCAGGCTTGAGATATGCATTAGCCACGTTCCTAGCAGAAGCAGACAGGGCAATTTGAAGAGAGTTTAATTAAGAGAGTACAGTGGACCTTTGAACAACTTAGGGAGGTTAGGAGCACCTACCCTCTGCACAGTCAAAAATTCACCTGCCACTTTAAAGTTGGCCCTCCAGATTCCAGGTTCTGCATCCATAGATTCAACCAACCATGGATCTTATAGTACTGTAGTACGCATTTATTGAAAAAAATCTGCATATAAGTGGACCTGTGCAGTTCAAACCTGTGTTGCTCAAGGACCAACTGTATTTGCAAAGCTATGAGCAGACTGCAGGGAAACTACAAGCCCAGTAGACACATAGGGCTGAGGGGCGAGGGGAAGTTACTGGAGTTACTGGAACCCAGAAAAGAGTTATATGGGTAGGGTCAACTTAAGAGGAGTTGGTCAAGGGACAGAGCTAGTCCTAGTTGACTCTATAGGAAGATTTCTAAGCAATAAATATCCCAACCTTGTTCTTCTCCCTCCAGTTTCCTGCCAGAGACTTCCATAGGCCAGACACAACCAGAAGCCAATGGACAAAAGATTCCAAATTATAAATAGACCCCTTAGAGACCAGTGTCTTAGGGCACAGAGTAGAAGAAAGAAGGATAAAAAGTGGATCTGGATGGGGCAAACAGAAGATAGAAATAGTGTATGGAATTTTTTTTTTCTGGAACATCTTTATTTTAATTTTCATTGGAATGTTAATTTTAAAGAAGATATGTCCTTTTAAAAGTTTTAGTTGTCATTATTTGATTTCTAGGTGGTAGAATAAATTTCAAAAAATACATAATTGAGAAAAGGTCCTAATTGGTATATTTTTTTTGTTCCATCATTCTAAGTGTCCATTTACTGTGTGCCTTGAATGTAGTAGTTGCCAAATCAATGATTGATTGGATTTGTTTTAGCTTCACTACACACCATTCTCTATTTGCTTGCATTTCTGTTGCCTTGGTAACTTTCAAAGGCTTCATTCTATAAACAACAAAGGTGAGAGAAAAAGCAAAAAAATCCCCCAAAACAAAAAAACCTCAGTTTTCTTTTTTCTCCAAGTATCACAAAGTAAGAAACACACTAAACAAAACATGGAACAATGTTACAAACAGTGGGGAAATCTTAATTTTAAGGTAACGAAGTAGGCTTCCCCACCATGCCTGTTTTTGGCTAAGCCATGGTGCATCAAGGCCAAACTGTATGTGGCCAGGGTGGGCCCAAGGGAAGTCCCCCTTTCAGAACTGGCTGACCTCACACCTGCACAAACACCCTTTAAGAAAGGGGCAGTTGTATTTGGCGGCCAGTTCCCCATTGCTATTTCATCAGGGCTTTCTCTTGCTTTTCTCCATTTATTCACCATGGACCTTGGCTAGCATGTTCCTGACATGGATCTGTCTGTGGTTTTCCTGGGAGCACAGTGTCGAAGAGGGTGGGTGTTGGCTTCCTGGGGTTGATTAAAGAGTGTCCTGGTTTGCTCGGAAACACTGAAGCCCTGAGTGTCCCTTGGGTCTGTCTGAAGGTTTGCACAGCTGTCTCGTGCTCAGGATAAGGTGCATCACCACCAATTATTTTGTCATCATTATATCTTGAAACGGTAACACTTTGCCACATGGGCGTATAAAGAAAATATGGGAATACACTGGTGGTTATGGCCTGGGGAGAGTGTGACATGCAAAGCTCAGCTTTATCTTGAAACCAGGCAGATCCTTAAGAAAACTCCATTGTTTTCTGAGGAAATTTGAATCATTTGTGCTTACCTCTATTTTCCCCTTCAATTTCCTATTTCCCTTTATTATCTACTTAAAAAACGTCTCCTACCAACAGGCATGAAATAGGACAGGCACATGTCTCGTCACCATCCTTTGATACCTGGACATCTGTTCCAGTCTGTACACTAGGCAGGTTTCAAATGGCCAGACAATCTTACAGAAGCTCTTCCTTGTTACAAGAAATTATAGCTACACTTTGGTTATACGCCACCAGGGGAACAGTGGAGCTGGAACAGGTTAAATGCACACTGACTGAAAAATTGAAAAAGACAGGGATGTTATTCTTAAGAGTCTCACTCATTTCCATAGAATTGAAAACCTCATACTGTACATACATTTGAATTAAGATAAGCCACAACTACTGAGCCTGTGTGCCACAACTACTGAAGCCCCCGTGCCTAGAGCCCACGCTCTGCAACAAGAGAAGCCACCGCAATGAGAAGCCCGTGCACCACAACGAAGAGTAACCCCCTCTCGCTGCAACTAGAGAAAGCCCACGCACAGCAACGAAGACCCAACACAGCCAAAAATAAATAAGGCTTTATTCCTTCTTATTACTTTATAGTCATCTTCCCCTCTGTGAACATCCTCACAAATATTTATTGAGGGCCTTTTATTTTTTATTATTTTTTGTTTTGTTCTTTTTTGTTTTAGTTTTGGTTTTCTGTTTTTGTTTTTTTTTAATTTTCTTGAAGTATAGTTGATGTACTATATTATATAAGTTACAGGGGTACCATGTAGTGATTCAAAATTTTTTAAGGTTATACTTCACTTATAACCATTATTAAATATATTATAAAATATTTGCTATATTCCCCAAGTTGTACAAAACGAAATAAATAATTTTTAAAAAAGAAGGGATTATGTACTTTATCTATCTGTGATGGTTAATTTAATGTATCAAGTTGACTGGTCATCCGGTGCCCAGATGAAACCTTATTTCTGGGTGTATCAGTGAGGGTGTTTCCGGAGAGATTAGCATTTGAATTGATGGGCTCAGGAAAGTAGATTACCCTCCCAAATGTGGGTGGCGTCCTCATCCAGTCCACTGAGGGCATGAATAGAACAAAAGGAGGAGGAAGGAAGAATTCACCCCTTTTTTCCTGCTTCACTGTTTAAGCTGGGACATTTTTTTCTCATGTTCTCCTACTCTCCCAACTGAGATTTACACCAGTGACTCCCCTGGTTCTCAAGGGAGACTTAGACTGAATCACACCACTAGCTGTCCTGGGTCTCCAGATTGCAGACAGCAGATCTTGGGACTTCTCGGCCTCCATAATCAATCACATTAGCCATTTTCTCATAACAAATCTCCTTTATATATATACATACACACACACACACACACACACACACACACACACACACACACA
>NW_020173550.1:4117737-4149157 GCF_003031525.2 Neophocaena asiaeorientalis asiaeorientalis
TCATAAAACATCTCTTATATATATATATACACACACACACACACACACACACACACACACACACACACACACACACATATAAATGTTCTGTTTCCCTGGAGAGCACTAATACTTTATCTATCTACCTATGTATGTCTCTCTATATCTCTATCTAGCTAATCTATCTATCTATTTATCTATTATCTATCTATCTATCTATCCCTCTGCCCCATATCATCTATCATCTACATATCTCTATATCCTATCATCTATCTATCTATCAATCAAAAGTATATTGCTATATTTTTTCAGTTTCTGCCTGTTTGAATGCTTGGTGAGCTGGATGGCCATTCAGCCCAGATGATGGTGCAAATATAATATATTCATAGGATTTATTGAATCATCCTCCCGAGAGTCAGGAATGCTCAGAAGCAGGAACCAGGAACTGAGAAGCTTTAGCAGCCAAGGAATAGGAGAACATTACTCACTGAGCCTGAGCTGGTTTTGTTTGAATGGCTACAAGTGGTCAAGTTCCATGGGTCAGTAGTGCTCAGAGCTTTCTTGGAAGCAGAATATGTTTTATACAGTAGGATTGGGCTTGTGAATCTTCAACAGGCCGTGCACTTGGGTGGCTGGCGGTCTGTGTTGGCTCTGTGAGATACACTCGATAATAGAGGTGGGGAGGTGAGGGGATGTCTGGAAGCATCGGTAGACCAGTTTGACTGAACAGAGGTTTTGAAGAGAAGAGTGAGAGAAAGTATTAGGAATGCAGGTTAAATTGTGGAAGGCCTTAAACAGTGCTTCAAGCAAGTCTTTATGGATGAGTAAGCCTTAGTTACCTCATCTCTAAAATGGGAATAATAATACATATCTCATGAGGTGAACATGAAATGACTTAATACATAGAAAATGTCTAGCATTAATTGGACACATATTAAGTGCTTAATAAAGAATAACTGCTACTATGATAATGAAAATGGTATTTAAGGATGATTAATGTGGCAGTAGTATGTAGGGTTAGTTGGAGGAGGGAAGTAGTGGAATAGAGAGCCCAGTTATAAGGTTGTTTGAACAGCCTAGGCATAAATGTAGTACTAACGAGGCTGGGAAAGAAGAAACCAATGAGAAATAATGTGGAAGAAGAATTAAGGGGCTTTGGAGACTGCCTGGGAATATGCCATAGAGGAGATGGAGAACTTAAAGATAACTGGGATTTGGGCCTGAGTGATAGGGAGAGTGATGGGCAATTCCAAGTATGGAACTGGTATTGACTAGGGCTGTTAAATGACAAAACCACCAAGCAGGGGTGAGCTGGGAGAGAGCTCATGCCAAGAACAGGTGTCACACTGGAGAAAGGAAGATGGAGAGGCCAAGTAAAAGCTGAAGGATGAAAACAGACCAGCCCAGAGGAGAAATGTCCAATGGCAAGGCCTGATGATCAGGGAGAGAAGAACAGTGTCAAGGATGAACTGCCTAGTCAGCCATGGTAACTGGAGGAGAGAGTCCAGGAACTAAATCAGATTCCTTCCTTCTTCTATTCTTTCTTTCTTTCCTTCCTTCCTGTTTCCTGTTTTTCTGCCTTCCCTCCCTTCTACACTTTCTTCTTTGCCTCCCTTCTTCCTTTCTTCTCTCCCTCCCTCTTCCTCCCACCTCCTTTCCCTGCTTCCTTCCCTGCTTCCTTCCTTCGTTCCTTCCTTCGTTCCTTCCTTCTTCCTTTCCTTCCTTCCTTCCTTTCCTCTTTTCTTTCTTCCTTCCTTCTTCAGTTACAGATTGGGCTACATCCTGTGCCTGCTACTGGGTGGATAACGTTAAATAAATGAGATCCTTGCTCTCAAGAAATTCACTATCCAAAGTGAGTTAGACAACAAGGCTGAGTAAAAATGTGAGAAATAGTTCAGTAAATTAGATCTGGTTATACTGAATTGGGAGAAAAAGAATTAACCAACAAAGTAGAGATCTTTTCATTTCTTTCTGGAGATCCAGGAAGTGTGAGATAAGGAGATTCAGGTGCCATTTATTTGTTTTATTTTTTTAGTTTATAGGTGATATGAGTGCATTTTCATCTGTAGGTAATATGAGTGGCTTTTCATCTGTATGTGATATGAGTGGATTTCTTTTCCAGCCCTTCTCTCTAAAGTGAAAATTATGTGAACTCTGATGAAGAAAGTCGATTTTGATGTTCATTTCAAGAATGTTGAGCTTTCTTTTCTAAGTTTGAAATGGATCCATCTCACCATCATGATATATGGCAAACATTTTTCTTTACCTTTCTTTCTGAATTAAAAATGCACCTCCGGGGCTTCCCTGGTGGCGCAGCGGTTGAGAGTCCGCCTGCCGATGCAGGGGACACGGGTTCGTGCCCCGGTCCGGGAAGATCCCACATGCCGCGGAGCGGCTGGGCCCGTGAGCCATGGCCGCTGAGCCTGCGCGTCCGGAGCCTGTGCTCCGCAACGGGAGAGGCCACAACAGTGAGAGGCCCGCGTACCACAAAAAAAAAAAAAAAAAAAAATGCACCTCCGCTGATGATGAGCCATTAGGTCCATCATTCTCAAGTATGGTTCGTGGACCTTCAGCAGCAGCAGCAACACCTGGGAACTGGTTAGGAATCATTATTCTCAGGTCCCAACCCAGACCTACTGAAGCAGAAGTTCTGGAGGTGGGACCCAGCCATCTGTGTTTTCACAAGACCTCCGAGTGATTCTGAGGCCAGCTAAAGTTTGAGACCTGCTGCTTTAGAACCCAGTATACAGCCTTGCATTTAGTGGGTAAACAATAACATCTGTTGAATCAAATTAGTAATATCTGATGCTTTTTTCCACATCTACCCAAGAGGTGGTAACAAA
The DNA here is from genome assembly GCF_003031525.2 of Neophocaena asiaeorientalis asiaeorientalis. Taxonomy (NCBI): domain Eukaryota; kingdom Metazoa; phylum Chordata; class Mammalia; order Artiodactyla; family Phocoenidae; genus Neophocaena; species Neophocaena asiaeorientalis. The sequence continues at coordinate 4,120,560 of NW_020173550.1, forward strand.
CTCTCGGGTGAAATGCTGTATAAAGTTCTCTTCGAAAGTGGAAGAAGCAGAGATTTCTTGTCCTTTTCTTGCCTGGTTCGATTTTCCTTTTGCACTTAACCTCGGCAGTTGTCATGGTAAGCTTTCTATTCTGCGTGAGACCCAGGTTCCATCCTGGGGACAGCTTCATCCTCTGCTCATTACGCTACAGTGAGTGACCCAAGGAAAGAGAGTCACGGGTGGCCATTTTTAGTGCCTTCCTCAGTCTCTAGGCTTTATATGGAATCAGAGAAACAAGCACAGGTGCTGGGTTTAGCCTCACCTCCTGGCCGTGTGACAGTACTCGATCCTGTCGATTAATGCTGCCTTTTTGAAATTTGCCCTCTCTTAGCTTCCACCCTGACCTCTGCTCTCTGTCCTTTGCGAGCTTCTTTTCCTGTTCTCTTTTCCTGCCCTTGACTGTTTCTCTGTTCTCTCTGTTTTGGTGATTTCAACCGCATCCAGGGCTCCAACTACTATATCTAAGGGAATTTCTCTCACGTGTATCTCTCAAACACAGGTCTTCATCAGAGCACCCAGTCTCTGTTTCTAACTGTCCCCTGGAATCTCCACCTGAACATCCCACTTGTACCTTAAACTTAACCTGCTTGAAAAAAATTCCTCAATTTTTCCATCATTTGACCCTTCCTCCCAACTTCTCCATTTCTGTTCAGGGTGCCACACTTGAAATACCAGAATCATCTTTCATGCACGGGATCAAGGCGAAGGCAGGATTAAGGCAGTGCCAGCACTTGAGGATGCTTCCCCGCTGGTTCCCTGTCGGTTATGCCCCTGTGCTGGCTCACTCCCTCCTTTCTAGTTTAGCTCTTCACTGACTCTCACCTATGCTGCAGCGGTAGTTTCCTCCTGACTTACTTTTCTCTCTGTGTGAGACTCAAGGATACTGTGAGAAATCGCCCTTAACTTTCCTTTCTCATTTTCAAATTTCCAAGTCATTATTAAATATGTGGGGAAAATTATCTTGCCCTGCAGTTGTATAATAAAGCTCTTGGTGGCAGCTTGTTCAGCGTGGGCTTGAGACCATAAACAAACGGAGGTCGTTTTGCCTCCTGGGGGCTTATTTTTCATATCCAAGATTTTTCAGTTCCTGCTCATTTCCCCTGCTTCTTGCTTCAGAAGTGCCTCACAGCTAAATCCATTGATGGCTTCCACAAAACATAAATCCCAGAAAAGAATGCATAATGTATTCATTGAGGAGACCCTCAGACCTTCAGTCTAAACATCGGTGATAACGTATGAGACACATTCTCACGTGCGTTATTACCTGGCTTTGCACACCGCATGGAAACAGCAAATTAGATTTCTGAAAGGAGAGGGGATGGCTCATAATGCCAGGATTGGCTGACATTAGAAGTGACCTTTCAAAACAAGCAAGGGAAAGAAAGGAAATGAATCGATATTTTTTTAAGTATTTTCCTTCAATTGTTCAGTCACTCCTGATGACATCTCTTATTTAATAGATGAGGAAACTGAGACTCAGAAATGTTTAATAACTCACTCAAGGTCATATTTCTGCAAGAACTAGAGATTCTAACTTGAGTACCTTGGACCTCCAAAGCCAATTTTCTCTTTATCACACCGGTATCTTCCAAAATGATTCAGTGGAATATGAGTTTGTTGGAATGGTGGCCTGTATGCTATGTAAAAGTTTGAGCAAGTTACAGAACAGTCTCAATACTGCTGTTTTATAGTCAGCTTCTCTCCCTACCCAGCTCCTGGCAAACGTTGATCTCTTCTCCGTTCCTATAGCTTTGGCTTTTCCAGATGTCATATAAAGGGAATCATGCAGTATGCAGCCTTTTGTTTTATCCCTGCTTCTTTCACTTAGAAAAATGCATATGAAATTTATCATGTTGTATCAACAGTTTGTTCCTTTTTATTGTTAAATAGTCTTCCATTGTTTGGGTGTTGAAAAACATCCTGGTTGTTTCTAGTTTTTGGCAATTGAGAATAAACTTGCTATAAACAATCTCATATAGATAGGGCGGTAAACATAAGTTTCTATTTCATTTGGATGGGATTGCTGGACAGTGGAGAAGAACTTGGAATTTAAAGTAAATATTATATCTTCAGCCCCCACTGATTCTATATTTTCTTGATATCTCACACTTGACCTTAACATTGAAAACTTTGTCTGAATTTTTCTTAAGTATGTCTGGCTACATCTGCCCTAGGTAAGTAGGGCTACAGTTCTGTGGCTCCCTGCAAATGCCTTTTAAGTGCCTGCCTTTCTTTAGATTTCTTGTTAATTGTTGTCCTAAAACCTTAGCTCTGTGATGGACTTAGGAAAAGTTTGCTTGTTTTTTTTGTTTTTTGTTTTTTTTTTGGTTGTCATTGTTGTAAGGGTGAAAGCAATTATATCTCAAGCTGAAACAAATCCCAAGCTAGAATTCTATTTGCTCATGTTTTAAAAAAAAACCCAAATACAAGTAATTATTTTGAATAGATCCAAGAGATTCCAAAAACTGGTGCAGTTTACTTCCAGTATTGCCGATAGATGGCTTTATATGCATGGTGGAAAATTTCTTCGAATATAACATTCTCATTTGTAAATATGAAAGGTTAATTTCCATGGACTCCAAATTGTTATGTATTTCTAATATTTTGTGCTTGTATGTCTTATAAAGAGGCTTGACATCTAGCAATAGGACTCTCTAGCTGATTCCATTCCAAAGTAAGGTTTCTTAGATCTATTAAGTCTTAAATCAATCTCATGTCTGTCTATGCATGTGTGCATGTGTGTCTTTGTGTGTGTGAGAGAGAGAGAAAGAGACAGAGAGAGAGATCCATATATAGAGGTTAGCATTTTTCGGTCTACTTGAAGCTCATGAAAAGAAAATACAAATACTTTTGGATGCCCATTCCTTCTGCTATATATACTTTCCAGACTCCCTTGACTTTGTTGTCATCATCTACCAACTTCTTGATCACTATAGCATGTCCACTGGGACCTTGGAGTGTATAATCTTTCTATAAATCCCAAATTTTACCATCATCTAAACCATCCAATACCCTAGCCTCTCAGAATTGCTGGAGATAAATTACCAAAATGGTGCTTCTACAAATACATGTTTCCAACCTGACTCCAGGTCTCAGACTTCACTTCAAAATCCTTTTATGTGCCCCTAGCCTACTTATTCTACCATCTACTCAGAGGACATCCCAACATATTAACCCCCTCTTTAAAAATTTCAGGCTACTGTCCAATTGCTTATTCAGCTGATGACCTCACTGCCTACAGCCATCATGTGGGATTCGTGACTAATTTTTTCCGTGCTCCACAGTTTATTTTTGTGCATTTGTCCTAATCTCCTCTTTTTGTTTTAGTTAATAATATTTTCTCTTCCAATCTAAGGTTAATATTTTCCTCAGAACCAAGCAATTTCCATCTAAAATTTTGAGCCAGCTGTCAATTTTGACAAAAAACCCATTGAGATTTTGGATGGGAATTACTGAATCTATAGAGAGATTCACATTACTCATTAAAATAGTAATTTTTGACATACCTGGTAATATTTCCTGCTTTAAGGTTACTTTTTTGATATTAATGTAGTCGTTGCAGTTTTTTTTAAGCTTTGTTTTTTTTTTTTTTTAAATGTGGACCATTGTTAAAGCCTTTATTGAATTTGTTACAATATTGCTTCTGTTTTATGTTTTGGTTTTTTGGCCGTGAGGCATGTGGGTTCCTGGCTCGCCGACCAGGGATCAAACCTGCACACCCCGCATTGGACGGAGAAGTTTTAACCACTAGACCGCTAGGGAAGTCCCCAACTTTCTTTTGATTAGTATTTGCGTCCCCTTTCTCTCCCTTTATTCGTAATCGATCTGTTTTTATATTTAAAGTGAGATGCTTCTAGACACGTATAGTTGGGTTTTCCTTTTTTCTCCAGTCTGAAAATCCCTGTATTTAAATTGGAGTGTTTAGGATATTTATATTGACATAATTACTGATATGGTTTGGTTTTTATTTACCATCTTACTATTTGTTTTCTATTTGTTTCATCTGCTCTCTGTCCCATTTTCCCCCCCTTCTTTTGGACTAATTCAGTATTTGATAAAATTTCATTTTATCTCCACTCATCGTCTTTTAGTGATATGTCTTGTTTTATTTATTGAGCATTTGTTCTAAAGTTTACAATGAATCTTTAACTTATCACAGACTACCATTTCATGGATGATTTAAGACTCTTACAACATAAATTTGTCTTGTACAAAAGTTTGTCTTGTACAAAAGTTTAAATCAAAATTTGTTTCTAGGTTCAGGGTCATCGCCACTATACCATTTGGAAAGGCATACTGTGATGGATACCAGCAATACTAAGACATAGACCCCTTCCCTAAGACGTTTACTTGAGAATATGGAACATATTTAAATAAAAAGTAATTGTAAGAGGGCAAAGAAATATACGTGGTAAAAGTCTAACGGCCAGAACAGATACCAAGTATAAAATAAAGTAAGAGGAAATCAGCATGGATTGAAGTGACCAAGAAAGGCTCCATGAAGAGGATGGAACTCAAAGGAAGGATTTACCAAAAGAATTGTATTAACTAAACAAGAATGAGCGAGATGGCAACTCTGGGATTTGGTAAAAGTAGTCTCGTGAAAATGAGCTTGACTAGAACGAGGAACTTGAGTTACAAATGTTAGAATACAAATTTGGAGAGGTTGGCATAATACTTTTGTAAAATTAAGCACAATGTTTTTTGCAGAACACCGCCTCATTATTTTACAAATTGTATTTCTACAGCTTTGTCCTTTTATGCTAGTCCATCCCATTCTTTTAGGTAACAGTGATTTGTTACACAGCGTTCCAAAAGCAGCTCTGCTCTCATAAAACTTGCATCTAATAACTGTTAATGAATTACTGGAGTGAGGAAAGCAGAGCTGGGAGGCTGAGAATTTAATAAGTTATTGAGAAAGTAATAATAAGTCTAGTGGAGAATATCACTTTTAGACTTGAGAAAAATTTGCTTGAAAAAGAAGAACAAATATTTCCGTTTTTTGTTGTTAAAGTATAGTTGATTTACAGTGTTATGTTCATTTCTGCTGTACAGCAAAGTGATTCAGTTATACATATACATACATTCTTTTTATATATTCTTTTCCATTATGATTTATCACAGGATATTGAATATAGTTCCCTGTGCTGTACAGTAGGACTTTATTGTTTATCCATCCTATATATAATAGTTTACATCTGCGAATACCAAACTGCCACTCCCTTCCTCTCCCAAAACCCCTGCCCCTTGGCAACCACCTGTCTATTCTCTATGTCTGTGATTCTGTTTCCCTTTCATAGATGGGTTCATTTGTGTTATATTTTAGATTCCACATATGAGTGATATCATATGGTATTTGTCTTTCTCTTACTTCACTTAGTATGAGAATCTCTAGTTGCATCCATGTTGCTGTAAATGGCATTATTTCGAAGAATAAATATTTCTTAGTTTCATGCTCTCTTCTTTCATTCCCTCTACTGCACTGCATATCAGATTTCTCTCTCGTTTAAATATATCTCTAATTCATCCCTCATGTCACAACTTGTGCTGCTTCTTAAGCCTTAATTAATGCTTCTATGACCTGTCAGTGACCTCACTCCATAGGGGATGCTTGATAGAAATGGTCTATCACCTCTTTGATGGAACCGTCTGAGTGGCTGTGCAGGTTATTCTCCTCTTCCTTTCCTATTTCATGGCATGTCTCAAGGAGAACATTTTATTGATAGGACGATTCTCATTGATATAGGGAGACTACTCTTCAGTCAATAGTTTATTACTTCTATATAGTCAATGATATGTAAACAGATGCTCTGTATGGTTGCTACCATGGCATTATGACACTTGCACTGCCAGCACCTGTAGCAGTGCACAACCACTGCCACCAACCACTGCCACCACCAGCACTACTTCCGTTTCCATTACTGCTCTCACTCTTGGCTGTTATGATCAGTACTGTGCGGGACGTCGTCTCTACATCTTTTCCAATCATCCAAGACTCCTGCATTATTGTCCTCGTGCTGCATGAGTACACCGATCATCACGAAGATTAGAGAATGTGTCTAAAGTTAGTGATCAGTAAAGCCGAGGAGTAAGCCTAAGTTTGTCTGATTCTAAACCTACAAGTTCTTTCAACCATCACAAACAGCCTATCCCCAAACCTCCATTAGCTTTACAATTCACTTTCCGAAGCCTACACTGGATGCCTGCAGTGCTTATGAGGATAAACCTATTGTTGATATGTTCCCAAATGTCGTTCTGATTATCTTAATGGTTTTACTTGTTTTTATTTTCTTTCTTGTTCCTTTTGCTCCTTTCTTTTTTGCTTCAAGTTAAATGTCTGATCCATGGTTTGGAGCCTCTGTGGCAGTTGGTGATCACTCTAGTGAATGTCAATTTTATTTAAAGAAATGCTGTTTAAGTGCCATTTAGCACCGTTTTCAATGTAAAGGCATCTCATAATAATGGAAATTGGCACTAAGTATCATAATGTTCTTAGAAGTGGTGGCACATGGAAAATCTAGTTTGAGTCTTTTCTGAGGGAGTGGAGAGGGACGTGTGATGGTCCATGAAGGTGTATGTTGTTAACTTGTTTAAACACAGTCACATGGTAACATTTCCACACTAGTAAATTGCCAATAGTATCTGGTCTCAGGTTAGCCATATCTGTGTTTCCTATATAACCTTAAAAAACTGCTGCAGCTGCTGGCTTTAATTATTTCATGCTTTGCCATTTTAACTCCAATTCCATATTTCAAATCTTACCCATTTTCTGTGATTCCTAATCTCTTGGATTTTCATCTTGTTTTGCTCTTTGGAGTTTTTATCCTGCCTTCATCAAATGAGCAGATGCTATTGGTTGTTCTTTTCATTCCTTTGAACACAGGCAGGATTGCAAGCTTGGCTTGATCACAGCAAGGAAGGGATGTATTTTGATGAGTTTTAACCAATCATAGGTAATTTCATTGTCCTTGACTGTGACTGATTTAAACATTGACATTTAATGTAGTTTTGGCAAATGAGATGTGAGAGGAAGTCTGTTGAAGGATTTTTTTGCAAGCTTTTTCTCATTGGTAAATATTGACAGTGGAGGAACTATTTTTCTTCTATCGCTCAATATTTTTGTGACTCCTGTGATGCATGGAACTGCAGCAGCTAACTTGTGATGATGAGGAACAAGCATAAAGTTGAAAGAAAACAGATCAAAGATGCAATGCCAGAAGATGGGAAGAAGCTGTGTCCCTGGAAACGTTTTTGAACCTAGTTAATAAATTCCGCTGAAATTTAATATTTATGTGAGAAAAAAAAAACATCAGGTGTGAAATTTGTTGGTGTTATTAAATATCTCAAACTTTGAGAAGAGGCCTTTTTTTTCTCTCTCTCTCTCTTTCCTTTTTTTCTTTTCCACAGCAGCACTTGTCAGAGACTGAAAACCAATGGATATGTGAGGAAGAAGCTCATCAAATGGGAGGAGGTGGAGAAATTATTTTATAATTATTAAGATATAAATATCAGCTATCATTCACACTATATTGAGTTTCTAATGCATGCATTACTATTAAATGTGATCTAATTATTCTGGCCTTTATTATTCTCAAGAGTATAGAAAGCTTTAGAAAAGAAACACGGTGATAAAGTTTTCTGCTGACCTCAAAGTTTTCCATGAAGTGCTTTAGACTTCCAGCCACATCAATTCAGCTATATCTGCTTTTTCAAAGGAAAAAGGCACAGTTGAAGAGTTGGCTTATATGATCTTCTGTGACAGAATGCCACATTCAGACTTAAGTTTTTTAGGCGATAATAAACAGGAATGGCATATGTAAGACTCATTGACTTACAGAATTTTAAGAAATAAACTGATTTGCCAAGTCCTACAATCATGCAAGTGACTAATGTTCAATAATAATAATAGCTAAATAAACAAGTAAAACAATTAGTAGCTGTGTTTTATTCCTTCTGCATGGAACACGCTAGCTGATTTTCTTATTCTCCTCTATTATTGTCTTCAACAGGATCTAACTTTTCTGAGAACCCTAGGTGTATTTCTTCCTCCTTTCTTTGGAGCCATATCTATTTTATTTCTCATTCTGTCAAATGCTAGAGTTTTCTGACAAATTGAAAGTAATCTGATAAAAATACAAGATCATCTTAATGGAAGTCAGAAGACCTGGTTTCTGGATTCAGGGCCATCATTGACTAACTGCATAACTCTGGACCTGTTAAGTACATTTGCTTTATCCATTTTCTAAATGACATAATCTAAAGCCAAATTGAACTCATTTTTGGATAATCACAGCAGGCTCTGGTTGTCATGAATCATTGGAGTTGACTATAGACTCAAACTTGTCTTGCTTATCATATTATGCAAACCCAGTACTATTTTCTCATTGTAGATTATGAAGGCCCCTGACCTTCAGTGCTAATAATACACAGGCATAGCTGGTCAAGATACGGTCTGGATCTCTGGGGCCAAGTAAAGCTCTTTGTCTCACATGGACACATTTCATGTACTTGTTATCCCTAAACCTCCACCAGCTGTGTTTATTGGCCTTGCTGCATATCAACTTATTATGGATATCCATGCCAGAAACTGTTGAGATGGGTGCAAGATACTGAACAGATGCACAAATCCCATTAATGGAACTCTAATGATAGTGAGCTATAGAGCTGATTATGTGCTGCTTGTCATTCTAAGCTGAATGTTGACTTTGAAGATGGCATCAGATCCAAGCCTCTCCTCTGCTTCTCCATAGTTGATTTATAACCTATTGTCAAGTGATAATTTGATGAGATTAACTCATGTTTTCTAGGGAAATAAGCCTGCATTGCTCCCACTTGAGAAATTTTTAGGTCACACCTGTATTCAGGATACTTCACATAAAATTCAAACTTGCATGTGCTGAGCTTTTATTATTTATTGACAAGACCTCTGTTGGTCCTCTTCAGACAGCTCACAAACAAGGGTTTTGTGTCAAGTTCAGACCAGCACAATAAGATGTGTGTTTTAAAGGATAATGCAAACCTGCTTATTTATCAAGAATGGAGGAACTTGGAAAACCAAGGAGAGAGAAGAATGATGGATGGGGGAAGGGCAGAGCAAATATAACCACTAAGAAAATTCATCCTGCAGAAAGTGATAGGGAGGCATTTTCTTTTTAAGGGTTAGAAGATAATGGTTTTCTACACTTTTTTTGGTGTGCTTCTTATTTATTCTGGTCCTACTATTAGGTTTGCAAGGCCAGATAAGTTCATGTGCTGAATTCAAGTATCTCAAGGTCAAGGAAACACTAAAATATTGAAGTTTTTGAGTCAGAATGCAGCATTTTTGTTTGTTTTTTTGTGAGTTTTGCACCTGTGTTTGCACCTGTGTTTGAGGCTCTATTCCTAGAGATTCAGTATCATTTAGAAATGCTGTAAAGATGAAGTGAGGTGATGGGCATGGAGAGAAGAGATTGTTCATCATATTGTTGTTCAAGCCAAATTGTGTGTGACAGTTTGAATGGGCAGAGCTTTATAGAGAGGTTGTGATTAGAGGTATCTTCATTGAACCATAGGATGACAGAGCAAGAGTGTGGGCCTTGATGATCAGTCTGTCCTCCTCCTTTTATAGAGAGGACAACTGAGGATGAAAGAGATGAGACAGTTGTTTCAAGACCACACAAAAAGTTAGTGTCAGAGCCAGTAGGATATTAGGGATACCAAATACCAAAGGGTATAGGTATGTGGATTTTGGAGCTGGACTCTTCGGTTCTACCACCCATTAGCTATATATTCTTGAATAATTTGCCTAATCTTCCTGGAACTCATCTTCCTCATGTACAACATGGAGATATTAACCTACTCTAAAGGTTTGCTTTTCTTACCGTATAAAGTGATTACATATGGTAATATGTGTAAATTATCAATAAATGTGAAGTAAATAAATATATTCTTGGGCAATACCTAGTAAGTGCTCAATAAATGTTAGCTACTATTAGTTATTGTTACATCAACTAGCATTTCTTTGGTGAATATTTTTGCACATATTTACTCAAATGTTTATAGCAATAAAGATGACTCAAGGTCATAAAGACATCATTCCTGACTGTAAGAAGCTTAGGGTCTAATCAGGGGTCAAGAAATGGTGCCTGAATAGTTAAATAGCAGGGAAAGGTAGTAATATAAGCTGGTTATCCATAACAGCTGGCTTGCAAGATTAGGCAAATGGGAGCATTTGGGGTGGTGCAGGCATAGAAGTGCAAGTGACCTCTCAAGGGATTTTCTTGCAAAGTTGGAGTCTTTAGCAAAAGGTCCTAGGAACAGCTAGCTATTGAGGATAAGCATTGAGGGTATCAAAAAAAAAAACCCAAACAAACTTGGAAGCCTCATAGGAAGAAGACTCAGATTTAACTATTTTTTGGCCAGAAGGCAGCTTATGATGATGCTAGTCAAGTAACATTGTTTTTGTTCACATTACTTCTTTTATCTTCCTGAGGAATCCAACCTCAGAAGAGGGGATCAGAATTAGCAGCTGGTGTGTAAAGGATAGAGATGAGGGAGAAAAAGTTACCTGCAATCCCTTTCCTAAAGGCAGATACCCTGATTTCAATAAGGCTTAGCTTGGGAAGGGTATGGGGATAAGTCCTACTTTTAATCAGTATAAAATATTAGGCTGGATAACTTTGATTACTGAATTGAGAGAGTGTTTGTGACTCAAACTGATGGTAAACCTTTTTATTACCATAAAGAATCTAGAGGAGCTAACTGAATTTTCATCCAAGGGCAGAAAAAAACCTGTAACATTACTGAATACCATTAAAGAAACAGTGGAAGAAAAAATAAAGTTACTTTATGATTATCTCCATAAGTCTTTTATCTTTGAAAAATCATGTAGCATTTTGACCCAACTTTGCTATCAGCTGCCAAATTATTCCAGCCAATTTTGTCAGGGGAAGGCATCATGATAAAATAAACTTTATTCTTTTAAATCATTTTTTAGAACAAAGAAAGGAAAGCATACCTACCTACATATATATATGTGTGTGTGTATTTACGTACAAACTCAGCACAATTCTCTAGACTTTTTTATACTCACTTTTTCAGTGGTCCTTTACAATGTATAGCATTTGTCAGGCATGCACTATGGGTGAAAGAAATAGCACAGAGAGAAAATCTGCCTTAGTTGGTCAAACAGTACAACAAAACAAAAATTTTTAACAGTTGAAAGAAAAATGCACTAGAGAGTGAACTTCTGAAATGGCAGAGTAAAGATCTCAGTGAATTTTCTCTTCCTATAAAACAACAGAATTATGGCAAAAACAACTAAAATCAATAATCCAAAATCAAGTGAAGAAATCTGGTAATAATCAAAGCCATAGGACAAACTGGAAATCATCTATCCAAGGGAAACTATTGAAACTCAATGAGACAGTGGGGTCTGTGACATTTGAACTTGGAGCTATTTCTTTTCTCTCACCTTCCCCAGCTCAGTAGTATGGTAACAAAAAGTTGGTAGCATTGCAAATAATGGAAAAATCTGACTGCTTTTTGAGATTTGCTAAAAGCACCATCCCCAGAGCACAGTCAATATTTTGTCCAAACATCAACCATGGGAAACCTCTGTTCTCAGAGTGTAGTGGTTATTTGCTTTGACTAGAACTCAACTCAGTGTGTGTTTTTGTGTGTGTGTGTGTATGTGTGTGTGTGTAGATAGAAGCCTACCTCAGGCCTTTATCGAAACAATAGCAAGCTGCTGGCAAAGTGTCAGTTGCCTAAGTTTGTGATTTCAGTTGGGCAAACAAGAGCCTGAATTGTTTTAAAAGCAAATCCTGCAGAACTTGGCAATCACAACAAACATTGAAAAGCTCAGACATAGTCCTGGAAATCTAGAAGGCTGCTCATGTGCAAATGCCCAGGAAAGACCTGGGAAAGGAGAAGGCACCAGTCACTCACTTCTGGATGACCTTGAAGCCCTAAGCAAGTAGGACATAAAAGTAAGACTGTTTTGTAAACTGCCTCAAATTTTAAAGCTTGAAGTTTTACACAGACCCCCTTGAAAAAGGTTGGAGGTTTTAAATGCAAAAGAGTTAATAAAACTTTCTGACCAACTGTTCGTTGACCACAAAATTATACTGAACCAGGTGTGACACCTAGGAAGTCAGACTTAAAAATAAAAACAAGAGCTTAAAAAAAAAAAAGAAAAACTAGCAGACAACTCAGAGGCCACACACTTCAGGGAATACAGAATCTAGGAAAGTTGCTAAACAATAATCAGAAAAAAGAAAAAAAAAGAGTAACAGCAAGAAAACTTGGGGTTGGGCGAGTGGAGGAAACTGATATCACAGTTGTTACAATATATTATTTAGGAAATCCAATTTAAACAAAAAACGAAGTCTTTGTCTAGTAAGTCCCTGAGGAAACCAGATGTTGGACTTACTAGACAAAGACTTTAAATCAGCTATTTTAAATATGCTCAAAGAACTAAAGGAAACTATGTTTCGAAACTTAAAGGAAAAGATGACAATAATGTCACATTAAATAGAAGATATTATTAAAGCATTAAACATTATAACAAATAGCCCAATAGAAATCCTGGCATTGAAAATACAATAACAAGAAATTTAAAAAAATTACTGTAGGGCAATAGCAGATCTGAGCTGGCAGAAGAAAGGAGCAATGAACTTCATAAACTTTCAATAGAAATTATCTAGTTTGAGGAACAGAAAGAAAAAAGTATAAGGAAAAATAAACAGTCTCAGAGATGTGAGAAACCATAAAGATACACATAATGGGAATCCCAAAACAGTAAGAGAAAGAAATGGCAGAAAAATATTAAATAAATGAAGAAATAATGACCAAATATTTCTCAAACTTGATGAAAAATATTAATCTACACATTCAAGAAGCTCGATAAACTTAAAGATATCTATCTACACATAGACATATCAATCATAGTCAAATTGATGAAAGTCAAAGATTGTCAACAAAGAATCCTGAATCTGGATAATTTCTTCTTTTTTGTTTTTTCTAAAGAAAAATTAAGATATTTTTAAACCAGAAGAAATAGAGAGGGAGAGAGAGAGAAAAAATGTTGCTTACAGACCTGACCTACAGGGATACCAAAGAAAATCCTTCAGGCTGAAGTAAAAGTACACTAGACAGTAACTCAAATCCATATAAAGAAATAAAGAGCACCAGTAAAGGTAAATGACAGATATCATAAAGGACAGTATAAATATATTTTTGATTGCAACTATTTATTCTTCCACACGTTTTCTGCATAAAGTAATAATTATAAAAGTATTTTTTATAAGCCCATCAATGTGTAAAGACATAATTTCTTTGATAATAATAGCACAACAGAGGGGATGGAGCTATAGAAGAGCAAAGGTTTTGTGTAATATTGAAATTTTGTTGGTATTAATTTGACTAAATTGTTATAAGTTAAGATGTAAATAGTTAGCCCCAAGGCAATCACTAAGAAAATAATTTTTTAAAGTATGCAGTAAAAGAACTGACAAGGGAATTAAAACGGTACATTAGACAATATCTATTTAACACAAAAATAGAATTGAGGAATAGAGAAAAAAGAAATGACATATGCAGAAAAAAGCAAAATAACAGCCTTAAATTCTACTTTATCAGCAATTATATTAAATGTGAATGGATTACATACACCAGTCAAAAGATAGAGACTGGAAAATGGATTTAAGAAAGAAAACATGATGCAACTTTATGCTATCTACAAGCAACACACTTTAGATTCAAAAGCATAAGTTGTAAATAAAAGGATGGAAAAAGACATAACATGCAGATAGTACCCCAAAAAAGAGGTGAAGTGGCTATAGTGATAGCACTCAAAATAAACTTTAAGACAAAAAGTGTTATTATAGACAAAAAATGGTATTTTATAAGAATGTCAGTCCTTCATGAAGATGTAATGATTATAAACATATACACCTAAAACATAGCCCCTAAATACAGGAAGAAAAAGCTGATGAAAATTCAACAATAATATTTAGATATTTCAATATGGGTAGAACAACTAAGCAGAAAGTCAACATGGAAATGAAAGATTTGAAGAACTAGACCTAACAGACATCTATAGAAAATGTCACCTTACAATGGCAGAATGCACATTCTTCTCAAGTATACATGGAACTTTCTCTATGATAGATTCTATTCTGGTCAATAAAACAAGCCTGAATGTACTTAAAGGGTTTGGAATCATACAAAATATGTTTTCCAACCAAAATAGAACTAAATTAGAAATCAATTACAGAAAAACATTTGGGAAATTAAACAAAATATGTTGAAATTAAGTAATACTCTTCTAAATAAATAATGGGTCAAGAAGACATTGAAATAGAAATTAGAAAATACTTTGAGACAAATGAAAACAAAAGCACAACATACCAAAGCACATGGAGTGCAGCTAAAGCAGTGTTTAGAGGGAAGTTTATGGTTGTCAACAAGCATATTAAAAAGGAAGTTCTTCAGACAATAAATGAACCATTTATCTTAGGAAACTAAAAAGGCAGACATAACGAACTCAAAGGAAGCAGGAAGAAGGAAATAATAAATAGTACATCAGAAATAAATGAAATAGAGAATAGAAAAATGATAGAGAAAATCAATAAAATCAACAGGTGGTTTTTTGTAAAGGTCAACAAAATTGATAAACTTTTAAATAGACTGAATGAAAGAAGAAAAAAAGACTGAAATTATTAAACCAGGAATGAAGGAGAGGGCATCACTACTGACCTTTTAAAAATAAAATGATTTATAAGGGAATACTGTAAGTAACAGTAGGCCAACAAATTGAATAATTTAGAGAAATAGATAAATTCCTAAAATAACAGAAACTACTGAAACTGACTTAATAAATAAAAATCTGAATTGACCTATAACAAGCAAACTTGAATTAGTAATTAATTGCCCTTCCAACAAAGAAAAGACCAGGCACAAGATGGCTTCACTTGTGAATTCTACCAAACATTTAAAGAAGAATTAATACTAATCCCTTACAGACCCTTCCAAGAACATATGAGGAGGTAATATTTCCCAACTATAAGGCCAGTATTACCCTTTTACCAAAACTAGAAAAGGCTATCACAATAAAATCATATACCAATATTCATTATGAATGTCGATGCAAAAACCCTCAAAAAAATGCTAGCAAACCAAATCCAGCAACATATAAAAAAGATTATACACCATGACCATGTAGTATTTATCCTAGAAATGCAAGAGTGGTTCAACATTTGAAAATTAATCAATGCAATAAACTAAATCAATAGAATAAAAGACAAAACACATGGTCATCTTAATAGATGCAAAAAAAGCATTTAATAAAATCTAAAACTCTTTCATGATAAAAATATCTGACAAGTAAGAATCACTCAACTTGACAAGGGGCGTCTATGTAAGACCCACAGGTAACATCATACTTAATGGTGAAAGATGGAATACCTTTCTCCTAAGATCAAGAATAAGACAAGGATGCTGCTTTTGCCACTTCTATTAAAACTTGTACTCATAGTTCTAGCCAGGGCAATTAGTGAAGAAAAAGAAATAGAAGTCATTCAATTTGAAAAGGAGGAAGCACAAGGATCGATTTTGTGTATAATTTCATATATAGAAATTCATAAGAAGCCACTAAAAATATTTGAACTAATAAACAAGTTCAGCAATGTAGCAGGATCCAGGATCAATATACAAGAACTTGTGTTTCTGTACACTGACGAGGAACAATTTAAAAATAAAATTTAAAAACAATTCCATTTACAATAGCATCAAAAAGGGAGATATTTAGAAATAAGTTCAACAAAATATGTACAAGACTTGTACAATGAAAAGTACATTGCTAGAAATAAGGAAGATCTAAATAAAAAAGCAAAAATAAATGAATAAAAGGAAGACATCTGTGTTCATGAATTTGAAGCCTTAAAATTGTTAGGATGACAACAGTCCCCAGTCTGATCTACAGATTCAACACAATCTTATCAAAATCCAAGTTTTGTTTTGCTTTTGGGTTTTTGTTTTTTACAGATATTGGCAAGCTGATCCTAAATTTCATATGGAAATGAAAGGGACCAAGAATAGTCAAATCAGTCTTGAAAAAGAATGAAGATGGAGAACTCACTCTTTGCTACTTCAAAACCTACCACAAAACTATAGTAATCGTGTGCAACAATAAGAATTCTGGTTAGGTTGAGTTAGAGCTTCAAGTGTGGTGGAGCCAAAGGGTTCTGCCTCGGAGTCAGGAGACCTGAGTGCTGGCCCCAGCTCTGCCACCTAAGACAATATCTCCAAGGTCCAAGCGCCTTCTCTATAAAATGAAGCTGACAATCCTTTCCAACTTGTTCATACTATAGGGCTTTGAGTACACCCAAGTGGAACACCTCATAAAGTTTTCAAAGTTACCTTTACAACTCCAGATTGGGAACTGTTTGCAGGAAGGGATTCACTTTATACCCCTTGTGTTCAAAGCCTGACATACCATAGTATCTCAATTTTTGAGTGAATTTTTGTTTAGAGGTTAGAATGTGTCATTAGTTGTTAGAATTATTTCTGGAGAGCTGTCAACTGCACCTCTTTGCCTTTTTTAGAACTTAGGAAGCAGCAGGAGCCTTACCCCACAAATCCACATCTGCCCTATGACTTGGACAGATCATAGGAGACCTTAAAAGCCTAAAGGCTAAAGCAGGTGGGAATAGAGGAACCTAAGATCAAAGACCAACCCAGAGCGGAGTTCCTGATTACTGACAGTGACCATGACTCACTGAATCAAGATTTGTGGGGATGGGGAAGGAAACCCCAAGGAATAGTTCAAAATATCCTGCTTCCTCATTGACACATATACAGTACCAAATGTAAAATAGCTAGCTAGTGGGAAGCAGCTACATAGTACAGGGAGATCAGCTTGGTGCTTTGTGACCACCTAGAGGGCTGGGATAGGGAGGGTGAGAGGGAGATGCAGGAGGGAGGGGATATAAGGATATATGTATACATATAGCTGATTCACTTTGTTATACAGCAGAAACTAACACACCACTGTAAAGCAATTATACTACAATAAAGATGTTAAAAAAAACCCAAACCTAGAGTAATCAAGACAGTGTGGTGCTGCCATAAGGATATATGTATTCACCAATGGAAGAGTATTGAAAGTGCAGAAATAAACCCTTACGTTTATGGTCAGTAGGTTTTTGACAAGAGTCAAAATGAATGGGGAACAGAAAATGAATGGGGAACAGAATGTTCTTTTCAACAAGTGGTGCTTGGATAACTGGATAGTCACATGCAAAAGAATGAATATGGTTCCCTACATCACACTAAACACAAATATTATTCAAAGTGTATCATAGATCTAAATGTAAGAGCTAAAACTATAAAACTCCTAGGAGAAAACATAGGTGTAAGTCTTTGTGACCTTCAGTTAGACAATGATTTCACAGATATGAAACCATAAGCACAAGTGACAAAAGAAAAAATGATACATCTGACTTCATCAAAATTGAAAATTTGGGGCTTCAGCCCAATAGAAACTTGGGGCTTCTATTAACAAGAAAGTGAAATGCCCAAAATAGGAAAACTATTCAGAAATCATATATCTAATAAGGAATTTGTATCCAGAATATATAAAGAACTCTTATAACGCAACAATAGAAACACACATCACCAAATTGAAAAGTAGGTAAAGGATTTGAATAAACACTTAGCCAAAGAAGATATGCAAATTGCCGAAAGATACGTGCACTCTTAGTCATTAGGGAAATGCAAATCAAATCACAGTGAGATACCACTTCATACCCAATGATGATTGTTAAAAAGAGATGGAAAAGAATGTGTTGGCAAGAATGTGGAGAAATTGGAACACTCGTACACTGCTGGTGGGAATGTAAAATGGTGAAGCCACTTTGGAAAATAGTTTGACAGTTCTTCAAAATGCTAAATATAGAGTTTTTATATGATCCAGCAATTCCACTCCCAGGTATACATTCAAAAGGAATGAAAATACATGTCCTTAAAAAGTTGTATATAAACATTCACAGCAGATTTATCCATGATAGCCAAAAAGTAGAAATACCTAAACATCCATGCACTGATAAATGGATAAACAAAATTGGTATATTCATACAATGGAGTTTTTTCAGCAATAAAAAAAGAATATTGATATGTTACAACATAAATGAACCTTGACATCACCTTGCTAAGTGAAAGAAGTCAGTCACAAAAGGTCACTTAGTATGTGATTCCATTAATGTGAAATGTGTAGAATAGGCAAATACATGGAGACAGAAAGTAGATCCAGGGTCGTCTTGGGTTGGAATGGGGCTGGGGAGCAGGAATACAGTGTGATTGCTAATGTACATGAGGTTTCTTTCTGACCTGTTGAAAATATTCTGAAATTAGAATGTGGTTATAGTTGCATAACTCTGTTCATATAGCAAAAACTACTCAACTGTACATGTTAAGTGGGTGAATTTTACAATACGTGACATACATCTCAGTAAAGTTACAAGAAAAGACCTAGAATTCCAGTTTCTACAAACACCTCTTTTCATTTGTATAGTGAGCCTTTGTGAAATTAAACGGCTTGTTTAGTGTTATATATGTAGGATGTGGCAGATTCAAGACAGAAACTAGCTTGGTCTAACATTGGGTTTTGTGTTCTTAACCCTACCTAGCTCTTTACTAAACAGATCTTACCCGAGATAACCATTTCATGCCGAATTGCAAAGCACTGGGTGATTTAGAAATAGCCTTTGATATTTATCACATTGTATGCTAATGAAATGAGAAACTGATATAATTATAAATCGTCTGCTTAAAGAAGAATATAAGTATGCATTTTCCCCACCTATATGATTTAGATTGTCTTAGTACAACATTCCTTTCTATGTGATAATGGGAGTTTGATTCAAAAATTTTGAAGAAGTCAAAAAGACTGTATAATAAAGATTCTCCAGTAGATAGATGTTTGTGAGGATGTGTGCATACATGGGGTGTGAAACATAGCTTTATACCTATAACATTCAGGAGAGTGTTATGTACATGAGGAACCATCAGCAACCCCTCTTGCTTATACAATCAAGACCACCTTTGATGGCCCAGTATTTCTGGCTTTCTATTCATCAGCCATTTCATCCATATCTCCTATAAACATCTCTCCATATAGCATATGTTGTAGCCAAAGTACCCATAGGTGGTTCCTTGGTCACTGCTTGTCCTTAAAAGGTTCTGACCAAGGACACGGTCTTGGGAATTATTTCCACAAGGATGGGGATACAGTAAAGGAGACAGAGAAATAGCCTCAGAGGCAGGAGCCTTCTCATAGCCAGACTACAGGTACTTATTGAGTATTTACAATGTGCTCACCTTGGCGGTGTAATCAAAAAGAAAAACATCAGGAAAACAGGGGTAGGCAGGCATTTTAATACGGAAGGATACTTCAGTTTGGAGATTAGTGGGGGACTTCCTCATCAGGAGAGGTGAGAAAAATAGACTGATTATTATGGATTGTGAGCACAATGAATCTATGAATCTGACTGTGAAAGGAAATAAAATTCACAACTAGAAGAGGGACAGAATATTTTGTGAAGGGCTTTATAGGCTAGAAATGCAAAGTGTGTTTAAGCCAAGTGGAGGGAAGAAATAAAAAGATAAGGATTGCAGATTTTGGTTGCAGCCCCTTTGAAGGATATTTTAACAAAGCCATGGTCAAGGGTTCAGGTGTCATTCAGTCCAGTTAGCCTTCCATAATAAATGCTTTGGTATTTTTTTTTTTGGACACAGCTGCATCCCTGGCCTTGGACTACCACTTGACATTGCATAACTTTTGACACAAGGAAAGTCAGGCAGGCCAGAGCTGTGAATGTTTTGATACAGATTCATCTCAATACCTGAAAAGGAAACTTGGATCTATACAAAATTAGTAATGGTGAAGTGCAGTAAAAATCCCACTAAGCTTGGATTTAGAAAATCTGGATTGCAATCCCTCTCTGTATTGTTCCCTTAATACTCTCAGAACACTTCAGAATATTTCAGTGCTCTGGTTACCTGACATGACTGGAAGTAGCATAAAAGTCTTCATTAAGACAATTTACCTGTCATTTAATAAAAATATAGTTACTTCATAATCATGGCATGACAGGGAAGAAGTAGTATACTGGTTCAATCATTTGTTTATTCATTTAACAAATATTTATTGAGTATCTATCAATCTGTCAGGCACTGAACTAGGTAAGGGGACACAGAAGTTGAGAAGATAGACAAAGTCTCAGGGAAACAAGTAGAAAACAAGTAAACAAAAAACAGATAAAACTTTTAGAGATCGTGATAAGTTTTATGAAAGAAATAAAGTAGGTAATGAATTTGAGTAACTGAGGGTAACCTCTGTAGAGAGAGTGGCCATGAAAAGCCAGTTGGGTTATTCCAGAAACAGACTCTGAGATAAGAATTTGAGCACAAGTAGT
Organism: Neophocaena asiaeorientalis asiaeorientalis; assembly: GCF_003031525.2. NCBI lineage: Eukaryota > Metazoa > Chordata > Mammalia > Artiodactyla > Phocoenidae > Neophocaena > Neophocaena asiaeorientalis. Next base: position 4,141,055 of record NW_020173550.1, read on the forward strand.
TTATTTGGGAGGTAATGCCAAGAATCACTGGAAAGACAGTGGGTGAGACAGAGGGAAAAGAGCCAATCAAGGATGATTTATCGATCATGTTATCACTTGGGCAACTGCAGCTGAATCTCCCCGGGAACTCTTGGAAATGATGTTGAACGTGGTCTCTGAATTATCCCATTCCAGGAGAGCGAGAGTTGGAATATTTACAAAATAATTACTGTCAGTTATTGGTTGAGAATGGCTGGGGGTGGAGGACACTAACGAGGGCATTCCTTGGCATTTCCATCCTGCTACACATGTGGCCAGGGGAGAACCCTCAGCTAAAGAAATGCAAGTGCAAGCAGTTGGAAGTCAGGCCTGCAAGGTAGAGGTGAGAGGACATGGGTGGGAATGACAAAGTCTGTCACAGCTTCCGGAAGATGGGGTTTGAGTAGATATGTGAAGAATGAAAATGATACCACCATATGAAGAGCTATAAGAGATGCATTCCTGACAGAGGAAACTGCAAGTGGAAATTCCAAGATGTAGGAAAGAATTGGTGTGTTTGGACTGAAAGACAGGCCAATGTGGCTACGTATTGAGAGTTAGGAGAACGTTGTATATGATGTTCATAGGTATGATAATCCAGATCAGGTAGAGACTCAAAGAACAGGGAGAGGATTTGGCAGCTATTCCAAGAGCAAAGGGGACTAATGAAAGAATTTTAAGCAAGAGAATGTTATTACAAAAAATCACTCTGGCTTCTATGGGCTGAATGAATTAGAAGAGGGGCAAGAGTGGACAAGGATGGTGGCAATGGGGATGGAAATAAAGAAATGAGTTTGATATTTGAAAAAAAAAGTCTAGAAATGGAACCCAAGGATCATGATTTGATAAGAAGGTGAAATAAATGGAGGACAAAAGGGTGATTTAGATACTTGGTGTGAGCAGCCAGGCAGATGGTGGTGCCGTTTCCTGAGACAGTAAAGACTGGAGGAGAAAGAGTTTGGACAAACTGAGTTTATTTGTGATGTCTGTTAGACATCCAGCTAGAGGTACTAAGTAGCATTTGGTGGATGAGTCTAGAATTCATGAGAGAACTAAATTTGACAAATGACTTTAGGAATTACCAACATATAGTTGACCTTTAGAATTATGAAGCTAGATTAGCTCACCTAGGAAGAGGGTAGAGAAAAAAAAAAGGAGGAGAGGTCTGTGCACTAATACTCAACAAACACAGGCATTTAATGATCAGTTCAAAAAGGAGGAATCAGCCATGGAGACCGAGAAAGAAGGGCTTGAGAGGTAAGAAAAAATTGGGGTGTGTCCTGTCGTGGAGACTATATTGATAAATGCATTTTGGAGGCAAGTGATGACTAAAACAAATCTTAGCTGGCTTAAGTAAAAGAAAGAATTTATTGAACTGTGAAATCGAAAGCTCTAAGATTAGCCAGTTTCAGGCATGGCTAGATCTAAGGGCTCAAATGATGTCATTTATTATGTTTTGGCTCTATTTTCCTCTTTTTTCACCTTATTCTTAGGCAGACTCGTGCATGGTCACAATATGTTCCTCTGACTTACAGATTCCAATGGCAAGAGAGTTCCTCTTTCCCAATGCCCATCCTGAATCAAGGACTGTGGTCAAAGACTGTGAGAAACAGGATACCATGATTCAGAGTATCGGATTCAACTCAGCACCACCATTTATAAGCTGAGCGAACTTGGGCTATTCGACTATTCTGTGGTTCAATTTTGTTATTGCTAGAATTGGCTAATGTATTTATCTCATTAAATTATTATAAATATTAAGTGAATTAATATTCCTAATGTGTTTAGAACAATACATGTCTTGCACACAGTAAATACAATGTGCTATTATTATTTGATTGTCTGGGGCGGAGGTAGAGGGTCATCCCTAGCTGATATGATATGACCAATGGAATAAGAGGACAAAATAATGTTGTTACCAGGAGGAAAAGTAGATCCCAGTGGAAGAAATTCAGTAGACATCCACTTCAGAAGAAGAAAACCGAAGAATGTTTCAAGAGGCAAGCATAGTAAACAGGATTATATACTGCCAAAGAAGAAGTCAGATGAGAAGAGAAAAGTATTCATTGGATGTGGAAACATGAGGTCACCAGACAACAGAGGCCAGGATGAAATAGTGTAAAAGGAGACTTGAGGACGTGGGCAGAGATAATAAGACAACTGTTAAATTTGGCTATGAATTCATTGAAGAAACTGAGCAGCCAATGGTAGGAGATGTGAGGGTTAAGGGTTTTTAAATTGTTGCTGTGTTTTTTAGTGACAGATATTCAAACATATTGTATCCAATGGTAATGGCCCAATAGAGAGGGAGACACTGATTACACAGGGTGTGGAGAAGAGATAAAGGAAGAGGCTGAGGCTTTGAGAAGGCAAGAGATGATGGTTTCCAGATCTCAGGTGGAAAAAGATGCCTTCAATCAGAGCAGGACCTTTCTTCCAACGTAATAACAGAGAAGGAGGGGAAGAAGGGGCTGTGTGCACGCCTGTTTATATTTTTGGTTAAGAGAACTGGGTGCAGTTTTCCTTCATTACCTTCTTCAACAGTGGAGTAAAAAGTGAGGTCAGGGCTTCCCTGGTGGTGCAGTGGTTGAGAGTCTGCCTGCCAGTGCAGGGGACACGGGTTTGAGCCCTGGTCTGGGAGGATCCCACATGCCGCGGAGCAACTGGGCCCGTGAGCCACAACTACTGAGCCTGCGCGTCTGGAGCCTGTGCTCCGCAACAAGAGAGGCCGCGATAGTGAGAGGCCCGCGCATCACGATGAAGAGTGGCCCCCGCTTGCCGCAACTAGAGAAAGCCCTCGCACAGAAACGAAGACCCAACACAGCCAAAAATAAATAATAAAGAAATAAAAAAGAAAAAAGTGAGGTCATCATCTGAGAGTAAGTGTACGTTGTGCGGGAAGGATTCTGGAAAGTTTGAGGAGAGAGATAAGTTCTGATATAACCTTAGTGGGACCATGTGAGAGAGTAGGTCATCATGATGAGATAGTAGACCTGTTAGTGGGGAGGGATGCTGAAGCCCTTTCGAGGTTTGGTGCCCCACTGTGGAGGAGTCCTGGTATTCAGGGACTCTCATAACATGGAGCAAGTTAAGAATATTTCTGATCTCATTTTTCTAATTTCTACATTTATTTTCAATCACTCAAGTAACACGTCAGTATTTTAACTTCTGTCTCAACTCTGAGGACTCTTGCACTGACAGTTCAGCACTGTCACCTCCTCACCACTGCCTCCTGTACCAAGTGAGAAGTTTCTCCTTTACTCTGGAGGATGCTCAGTGTCTCACTCTCCATCTGTGGATTTACAGATGTTGAAAGGTGGGATTTTTCTTTATGTGGTCAGAGCATGAACCATTTGTATTAGTTAAGGTTCTTCAGAGAACTAGGACCAGTGGGAGAACCAGAAGAGCTGATGGTGTAATTCAGCCTGAGTCTGAAGGCCTGAGAATGAGAGTCTGATTGTACAAGTCCTGCTTGGAGTCCAAAGGCATGAGAACCAAGGGTGCCGATGTCCGAGGCAGGAGAAGATGAATGTCTCAGAGTAAGCAGAAAGAGCAAATTCTCCCTTCCTCTGCCACTTTTGTTCTATTTGGGCATTTAATGGATTGGATGATGTCCACCTGCATTGATAAGAGCGATCTTTACTCAGTCCACTGATTTAAATGCTAATCTTTTCCAGAAACACTCCCACAAACACACCTCAAAATAATGTTTTACCAGCTATCTGGGCATCACTTAGCCTAGTCAAGCTGACACATAAAATTAATCAGCATACTGTTTCTGGGATCTCTTGGTCAATTTCTGGATTTTTGTAGAAGGGAAAGCCTCACTGGGTTCCCATGGGAAAGGCTGGAGTAGCTTCTGGTCATGGAAGATGAGCCATCTTCATTCCCATCATGACTGAGGTGATCCAGAACAGAAACTCAGCTGTTCAGCATAATTCATAAGTAATATACATGTATGATTGTCTTGATCATCTTTGAAAAATATATTCAAAGATAAAAATTTAAATAAAGTATATGAGATAAAGATGAAAACATTAAAATTTATTTAACTATAATTTATTAATGATAGTAGAAGCATTTTTGCTCTCATTAAAGTATTACTAATAATTGTTATTAATAATGATATATTTAGTGAGACTAAGGTAATTGAATTTTGTGTTTGGAATTAAATGGAGTGATTTGGGTCCTGAGAATAGTTTTTTATGAGCCTAACTGTTCTCTTTTTTTTTAGCCTTGAATAGCCCCAGGCTTGTCCTGGAACATGTTTAACTTGGCTTTAGCACAACTTCACCTTGAAGCCATAATCAATTATTCCTGAAAGTGCAAAGCAGATTGGTTCAAAACAGAAAATTGGCAAATTGGGCATGGGGCTTTTAATTCCAAGTTTCTGATTTTATTTGACCCATACTTTTGTTATTCCACCATTTTCTCATTGCCAAAGTTAATTATTTCCTTAGTTAAAGAATCCCCTCATTAACAAGCACCACACAGTATGTTGGGGCCATTTGAGGTAAAATGGGTTGCTTTCCCACTTTCCCACCTTTTATTGAGACTATAATTACAAAGGCAAAGTAAGAATAAAAAAAAAGTCTTTATGATCCCTTTCCTCTCCCCACCTTTTTTTTAACTAGGTAGTAACAAAGCATTGATAAAAAGACATCAGAATAATTGGTGACTATTTTCATTTTTTAATCATTGATCATGCTAGATTGACCTAATTAGCAGTCTGGAGAGAACATTCCAAGCTGTGGAACTGATCACCTACATTCTATCTGCATCTTTGGTTAAAGGGATACCATTAAGGCATGACTATGAATGAAGGGCCTTTGCTTTCTCACAATAAATGAATATGCTGTGTGAATTCATGCAGTCTCCTTTAAGGGAGACCCCTTCAAATGCAGTACAGTTACACCAGTAATACTGTCATTGCTCAGGACAATTTTTATAAATTCTACTTTTTAATTGTCCTTAGAATTCATCACTAGTTACCCAGTGAAACTGGTGCTAGCATATTAAAAGTCCACTTCATTTTTAACTGAGTTTGATTGCATAAAACATTAGAAAATTCAGCCTTGAATGGATTTAGAGTGTTTCTCAACATCGCGATGATACTCACAAGAACATATGACAAGTTCTGAGCATAGTTCCAAATGAAACAGCTAAGTTTGGAAATGGAATTTAAGAGTTAGGGGGAAAGGGTTTGAGTTATTTTCAGGACTAAATAGTTAATACATATGAGAGCCAATCCTAACAGAGTCTGGCATTATTAGGTACATGGCAAATGCCATGTTGTTATGGTGACAGAGTAAGATCACATTTACTTCTTTTCCCTTTCCCATCCCTCCCCACTCTCATGCAACTCCCTAAAGGCTTCTGTGTGCTTTTTGTGCTGTTATTCACACTGCCCGCTCTCCACTGGACTCTGGCCACTGGAGCTACTTAGCTTTCCTGCCACCCAGAGAGTCCAAAAGTACCTGGAATTTAATGTCCCACCCGAGGTGGCCATACGTAGGGATTATGAAAGCCCAGCTTCTTTTCCTCTTTCAGACCTAAGTCATGCTCAGTGGCGACTGGGCCTGAAACCATCCCTATCCTGCTTCCTTCTTTCTCTTCGTGGTTTCTCCATAGAGGCACGTCTTCAATGAATTACTTGCATGTGAACGCTCCCCCTCCAGGATCTGTTCTTTTGGTTTAAAAAATTATTTTTTATTTTCAGCCGTGCCGTGGCTTGTGGGAATCTTAGTTCCTTGACCAGGGATGGAACCCAGGGCCCCTGCAGTGGAAGCGCGAAGTCCTAACCACTGGACAACCAGGGAATTCCCTAGGATCTCTTTTTGCACACACTGTTCTCCTGGTCTTGACATTTTTGTTTAAATCAGTGGCAGTGTTCAACTGTTGCTACCATGTAAATATTCACTGCAGAGATAACTAGTATGCCATAATTTTATTTCCTTTTTAGATTTTAATTTTTTCTTAGCTTTTTTTATTATGTCATATAGCGTCATCATAACCTGAACATTTTTCAAATACATCATGTTGCTGATCATCCTAATGAAGCCTCTTTAAGATACTTCCTTTCCAGAGCCCTTCATCCTCCTTAATCTGGTATTCTGTAGGCTTTTGTACTCCTTCCCTCTGCTTAAATGTTCTTTGCCCAGATCATTACGTTTTATTTTTGAGATTTCAGCTAAGTGCAAGTTCCTCAGAGAGGTCTTCCCTGACCATCATAGGTAAGTAGCTGACCCACCTCCAAAGCTCCTCCCTAATTTCTTGTCTGTACTGTCATTTTGTTTTCTTTTCTTTAGGGCACTTATCCTAATTTGAAACTTCTTCATGTGATTCGCGTGTTTTGTTTGTTTGCTTGTATTCAGCCCCGTATCTGCCAGTGGAATGTAAGCTCTGTGAGTGATTGTTTTTGCTTTTTTACCATTCTTTCTCAAATATGTAGAACAATGGCTAGTAGGGAGAATGTACTCAAAGCATATTGGTTAAGTGAATGAGTGAACTTGAAAGTGTAATGAAAAGTGAAAAGGTCGGGCAGGAAATAGCTCCAAGCAGCATAAGGGCACTGGAAAAGAATGAACAAACCAAAATGAAAATACCCAATATTATTTCAAAGCAATTTATATAACACAAATCATTCTCTGCCTAATGCCCTTCACTGGCTTTTCTTTCTTTCTTTTTAATAAATTTATTTATTTATTTTTTTTTTTGGCTGCGTTGGATCTTCATTGCTGCACGCAGGATTTCTCTAGTTGCAGCAAACGGGGGCTACTCTTTGTTGCAGTGCGTGGGCTTCTCATTGCGGTGGCTTCTCTTGTTGCAGAGCATGGGCTCTAGGCACGGGGGCTTCAGTACTTGTGGCACACGGACTCAGTAGTTGTGGCTCGCGGGATCTAGAGCGCAGGCTCAGTAGTTGTGGCGCATGGGCTTTGTTGCTCCGCGGCATGTGGGATCTTCCCAGACAAGGGCTCGAGCCCATGTCCCCTGCACTGGCAGGCGGATTCTTAACCACTGTGCCACCAGGGAAGTCCCCTACTGGCTTTTCTTACTCTGAAGTCCAAACACCTTCATACAGCCTACAAGGCTCTCCAGGAGGTGATCCCTGCCCACTTCTCCTGACTGCACCAGCTCCCAAAACACTAGCATTTCCTTGGTCATCAGTAATTTAGTATCTCCTTTTCCTTCTGGTGTTTATTAAATAAACTCTTCTGAAGACAGCCCTGATCAAGATCATTTGTGATTTTTTTACTAAAAAATAATTTAGATCCTCAAACTCCACCTTCAAAAGTACTGTACTGGGATCTGAAGATGAAATAGCATTTAAAAAAATTTTTTAGCTAGCTCCACAGGTGCTGTTTTTGCCCTGCATGTTGGAGAACCTCTGCCTTACTCTGTAACATCTAGGGTCTGTAAATATCTTGGTCCCTATATATCACTGTCGTCTATTATATTGCCTGTAGTTGCCAATAAGTATTGAAGAAGTAAGTACCTTTGTCATGGTATCTAAGTCACAGAGAACATAAGACAGAGCCTAAGCCTAAATAGTGGTGGAGGAATAAGATCAGAATACATGAGAAGAGGTCAGAGTTCTTACTGGTGCTTGATAAAGGAATCAGAGAGGGCTCTTCACTTCCAACTGACAGAAACTTACAGGCTAAACCTGGAGAAGAATTTGTTGAATCATGTAGCTAAAAATTCAGGTGTATTCCTGTCTTTAGATATGAATGGATTCAAAGGTTCAAATGATGTCACCGTTAGAACTCAGTCATTCACTTTTCTCACTGAGAACAAAGCTCTGTTTCTTTTTTTTAATTAATTAATTTTTACATCTTTATTGGAGTATAATTGCTTTACAATGGTGTGTTACTTTCTGCTTTATAACAAACTTTCTCCACTGTACATTCCTGCCTCCTTGGTCAAAGATAAGGTGACCATATGTGCATGGGTTTATCTCTGAGCTTTCTATCCTGTTCCATTGACCTATTTTTCTGTTTTTGTGCCAGTACCATACTGTCTTGATTACTGTAGCTTTGTAGTATAGTCTGAAGTCAGGGAGCCTGATTCCTCCAGCTCCGTTTT